>NW_021320000.1:210320-228785 GCF_001605985.2 Dendrobium catenatum | reverse complement strand
TCCGACGGTGGTCAGTAGTCGGGCGAAAGTTCAGCAGTGATCAGCAACCAGGGTGGAAGTTTGGTGTTAGCCAGCAGCCTTGGTGGAAGTTTGATGGTAGTCGACTACCAGGCGGTGGTCTAATGGTGGTGAAGCTAGAGCTCTTGAAGCCTCAAAGCTCTCTCCAATCTTTAGCCCCCCTCCTCTCCCTCATGTAGAGAGTGGGGCTCTATTTATTGATTTTCATGAGTGGCACACCCTGTAAATATTGAAAAGATTTGAGGAAGGTTCGAAGAGCTCCATCGGATGGCTCGTATTGATTCCCTTGATCATAGATAGTTTTTTAATTATTTAAGTGCCTTAACTATATCAGAATCCAGTGATATTAGACTCGTTGGATTTCTCTTGCTGATCCACTTGATTTGACTATAAGCATGCCATATTTAGGAATCATTTCATCATCCAAATAATACTTTGATCCTTCCAAATGTGGTTCAGGCCCTTAATTTGGACCCATTTGGGCTCGTGTTGGATCAATTTTAGTGCCTTTAGGTTCATCTCTATAAGAGATTCAGTTTGACTGTAAGTTTGTTGAAAATGGAATTCAGATGATCCTGAATTTAATTTTGAAAGTTTTCAACTTTAATACGTCTCGAGATTGATGCATGATCAAGATGATTTTTGATGATGTAACAGTTGCCTCCTATTTTTGGATGTTGAATCTGTTATAGTCCAAAAATATATTTGTGACATTATTATTCTGCGAAGTTGGAGCATTAATCTGAGCAAAAAATATCAAAAGCGTTTACTATAAAACTTTTCAAATAGTTTAAAACTTATCACAGAAGCACTTTTGAGCTTTAGAAGTGTCAAAACTGAGTATGGAATATCAAAAAATAATTTTGGAGATCCAAAAATATTGAAAATAGACTTCGCGGGACAAATATATTATTGCGGGCTGGAATATATGCGGCGATAGAGTTAGAAAATTTTAGTCTCAATATTGCACGGATATCTTCCAAACAAATAGAATGAAAAAGAAACACCAATATTTTTATGTGGAAAATCATGTAAAGGAAAAAACCACGAATCCACGCCGAGTTGATAAGATTCTACTAGTGTTATCATAAGTTACAACTGGCTAACTCGCCCTTGAAATTGAATACGTTCAGATTATAACTTTTGAGTTGAAATTTAGTTGCAAGTAGATATTAAAATTTTGGCAACATTAGGTGATCAGGTAGAATCCCTATGTTACTTGAAGGTCGGGCAGAACTCCAGTGTCACTTAGAGTTCACCAGGAACTCTTGCGCCACTTGGAACTTGGGCGGAACTCCGGTGTCACTTTGAGTTCGGGAGGAACTTTGGTGGTGGTCGAGCATGAGTCTCTTCCTTCTATTCTTCCTTTTCTTCTTTGTTCCTTTCTTTCCTCACTTAATTCCAATATCGGTTGGCTGCCGGATAAAAGTCTGGCGGTGGTCGAGGAGGAGCTTCTTCCTTCTCTTCCTTCTCTTCTTCTCTTCATGTTTGGGTCCCCACATAAGAGAAATGAGGGGCTATTTATAGTTTTATGAGAGTGGCATAGCCAGTAAATAGGAGGAAGATTAGGGGCAAATTGGGAGTGGTTTGAATGGACGGCCGATGTTGAATCTCTTCATCGTGGACCATTTATTGGACATTTGAAGGCCCTGATGAAATCAGAATTTGATGATCTTAAGCTCGTTGGATTTTTCTCATCGAGCCGCTCGATTTGAATATAAGCATGCCACATTTGGAAACTATTTGGTAATCCAAATTATGAATTGAATCTTTCAAATGTGCTTTGGGTCTTTGATTTGGACCAATTTGAGCTCAGATTGGGTAGAATTTGGTTTCGTTAGGTTTGCATTTCTGAGACGTTCAGTTCAACTATAAGTTTGCTAAAATCAAAGTTCAAATGTTCTCTAATTTAATTTTTGAGATTTCCAACCTAATTTTTGCCTCGAGATTCACGCCCGATGAAAATAATTTTTCAATGATATATATGTTGCCTCATATTTTCAGATGTAGAAACTCTAGAAGTCCAAAAATACTTGTCTAGACATTTTACATTTGCCAAATTGTAAAAAATTACATTACAAAAAATATAACTTTGCTCAAACTTGATCTTAGAAGCCCCGTTGAGCTCCAAATGGGTCTAGGGACCCCAAAAATATCAATTTGGACCATCTGGGTCTGAAATTGGAGCCCAGACATGATTTAACTTCTGGACTGGCCGCCGTCGCCAAAATGGTGCACCCCTTGGGGCACGTGGTCTTTAGGCAGCCAATTATAAACCGGTTGGAATTCAAAAAAAAAATTTTTTTGTTGCCCACATTTATTTTTTAAGGGGGGGGGGCGACCACAGCCTCCCCCTTAATTTTTTTTATTTTTCTATTTTTTTAAATTCTCCAAATAGCCTTTTTTAGCCCAAAAAATTCAAAAAATTTTGAAAAGCCTTTTAGAAGCCCCCTTCCTCCAATTTTCAAAAAGTCCTCCCTCTTTTTCAAATAATTTCCCTCTTCTTTTCAAAATATTCCCACCTTTTTAATCCTATAAATACCCCCCTTAGGGTAAGGGATTATTTGCACCTTCTCCTCTTCAAACTATTGCGGGCTAGAATATACATAGCGATAGAGTTAGAAAATTTTAGTCTCAACGTTGCATAGATATCCAACAAAAACAGAATGAAAAGGGAACACCAGTATTTTTACATGGAAAACCCTATTAAGAGAAAAACCATAGGGCCATGCCAATTGATAAGATTCCACTAGTGTTTACTTAAGTTACAACTGCTGACTCATCCCATAAATTAAGGACGATCATATTACAACTTTTGAGTTGGAATTCAATTATAAATAGATATTGAAATTCTATCTACGTTGGGTGATCAGGCAGAACCCCTGTATCACTTGAAGGTCGGGCGGAACTCTGTTGTCACTTGGAGTTCAGGAGGAACTCCAGCGCCACTTGGAGTTTGGCCAGAACTCCAGCAATCACTTGGAGTTTGGGAGGAAGTCCGGTGGTGGACGACGAGTCTCTTCCTTCTCTTCTTCCTTCTCTTCTTTCTTCCCTTTTGGCCTCCTACTTTCTTACAGTTGAGGCATTCCCCTATTTTTCATAGGTGGCATCCTATATTATATTTCAAGGCCCCTCTCCTTGTGTAGAAGTTGGAATTTTCATATCCATTCCTTTTCTTTCTCCTCCTTCATCATATCTTTCTTACAGTTGAGGCATTACCCTATTTTTTATAGGCATAATTCCCTACTATAATTCAGGGCCCCTTTCATTATGTAGAAGTTAGAATTTTATAGTTGTTCCCTTTCTTTCTCCTTCCTCATTCTAACCTTCTAACAGTTGAGGCATTCCCCTATTTTTTTTTAGGTGGCATCCCCTACTATAATTCAGGGCCTATCTCCTTGTGTAGAAGTTTAAATGGGTGAAATGGCATCCACCAAAATCCCTATACCTAAAGGAGATCACCATACTGTCTAAACTGAAGGTCTAAAGAGAACTCATAAAGTGGTCAAATCTGATGACGTTATATCCACTATAACAGGTGATGTCATGGTCATTTTCATGAAGAAATTTGACTTCCCTTATGATCTTATAATGAAAGTGCCTGAAAGATCTACTCGTGTATGTGTCCCTCCCCCAAGATGTTTGATAGTGTATGAGTTCAGCTTGCGACCGGGACTATGATTTCCCCCTCCTCCAGAGTTGATTGATATTTTAGTGGCAGAATATATACTAGTATAAAGTTTGTGAGCAAAATATAACAAGCCGTACTCACCACTTCAGGCCAAAAATATTTAGAAAGTACATATTCTACCAACATGGTTCTAGCAGCTTTGATTAATATTATATTCTTTCTTTCGACAATCCCATTTTTCTTAGAGGTCCTAAGTGCTAAAAAATTATGATCAATTCTTTTCTCTTTACAAAATTTCTCAATTTTTTTATTTTTAAATTCACATCCATGATCACTTTGAATTGTTAAAATTTCACACCCTAATTTTCTTTGAATCCAAGTTAAAAGGTTTCTAAATTTCTCAAATGATTCAGTCTTATGAAATAAGAATTCAATTCATGCAAATCTTAAAAAATCATCAACAATCACAAATCTATATACCTTACCTCTTAGACTTACAGTGCTAACGGGTCCAAAAAGATCCATATAAATAATCTCCAAAGGTTCACTAATTCTAAGATCCTTAATAGAATCAAAGGAGGACTTCACCTATTTTCCTAGTTAACATACATGTGATCCTTAGTAAAATCTAGTTTAGGTATACTTCTAACAAGTTCTTTTTGGATCATTTTTCTAAGGTTTTTTATGCTAGTGTGATAAAATCTCCTATGCCATAATCATGATTCTTCAAAAATTATTTTTAAACAAAAATTATTAGGATATTTAATAGAATTTAAATCTAGTTTATACACATTGTTTACCCTAGTTCCATGCAGTACATCATTTCCATTTTAGCTTAAAAGATTATGTTTTAACATTATAACTCTTATCATATAGCTGACTAATACTCAAAAGATTATACTTTAAACCTTCTACAAGTAAAATATTCTCAATAAAATAGTTGTTCAAGTTTTTGATCATATCTGTGTCTACCACATTCATAGTGGTATTATCTTCCTGTATAATCTTCCTCCATTCCTGGCTTGCGGCGATATGAAGTATGTTGTATCTCTAATCATATGCTTTGAATATCCACTATCCAGGTACCAAATGCTCTCACGAGGTCTTGTATGAGAGCATTTCTATAAAATGATCAAATGTTAGTCTTGGGAATCCAAACAAGTTTAGGTTCTCCTCATAACAAAATTAAACTAGATGCATGTATGATATGATTAGTTATATATATCTTTGGTCTCCACACTAGATATAATTTTTTATGAAAAGTAAAAGTGTGTGAGATATCATTCCACAAGAAAAATATTTAACTCCAAAAAAATGATTATTTAATCTACTTTAGTAAAATTCTCTTTTCCTAGGTTTTAAAATTTTAGTTTTTAATTCAATATTAGAAAAATCTTCAAGTGTTGAGATAATCTTATTATCCATAAGAGCTTTCACTTTTAGCTATAAGATATGAGTTTGCATTTTTCAAAATTAAATTATTTACTTTCAGCTCATATTCCCTTTGATCAGATTCATCCATAAAAGTTTTAAAATCTTTTTCAAGTTCAGTGTGAGATGATTTTAATTATTCATACTATTTATTCAATTCAACATACTCATCTAACAATTTTATGTGGTTGCTATCAATTAGTGTGTGATCTTTTCTAAGGATTACATGCACTTTTTGTAGTTCAAGGAAATCTAAATTCAACCTAGCATGCATTTTCTTGAATTTTTTTCTATATGCTGTATGAATCTTTATAGAAACATCAAATAACTCTTCATAAGTTAAGTTACATACATATTCTTGATCTAAAGGATCAAGATTATTGGCCATTAAGCACAGATTAGTGACTTCTTCTTCCTTTTCTATTTCTGATGAATCAGAAGCTGAGTCCACCCAAAAATCTCTCTAAAATCTCTTCTTTTCCTTCCTCGCATTTGTTTTCTCCTCCACATTTTCCTTGCTAGGTGTAGCTTTAAGATTAGGGTAGTTCGATTTAATATGTCCAAGTTCCCTGCATTTATAGTAAATAACATCATTAGAAACTTTAACATTTTTGAGGAACTTATCTTTATTCCACTATTGGCATCTCATTTGCTTCCTTTTTAGAAAACTTTTAAATTTCCTTATCATCAAAGCAATGTTATCCTCATCCTTAGGCTATGACCGATTACTCTCCGAGTCATCCACTTTCAAAGCTTTGCTCTTCTCCTTTCTCTTCTCTCCTACATCAATCTATCTTTGAGTCATTTCTTACTCGTAAGCAATTAGTAATACAAGAAGAATGTCAATAGAATACACAGTTAAATCCTTAGACTCTATAGTAGTAATTATTTTAGCATCATAAGTAGTAGGCAAATAATGAAGTATTTTATTAATATTTTTAGCATTCGTTAGTTCCCTACCTAATGCATGCAATAAAGTGACTATATGAGTGAAACATGCGTACATGTCAGATATAATTTTCATTTGGTTTCATGCAAAATAATTCATAATCATATAACAAAATATTTAATCTAGATTATTTCACTTTGTTAGTTCCTTCATATGTGATATAAAGTCTATCCCAATTTCTATTTCACTTCTACAAGTAGAAACACATATATAGTCTTCATATTTAAGAGCATAAAAGAAACTATTCAAATATTTTGCGTTTAATTGTACAAAGTCTCATTCTTTTATAGTCCAGTTAGTAAAGGGTGTTTTAGTTCTAATTCCATTTATAAGTTTAGTTGGCCTAATGTACCCATCCTGAACTAAAATCTACATGCGATAATCAAACGATTAAAGAAAAGTAGACATTCGTGTTTTCTAAAATCAAAAGGGATGATATCAAACAATGGGGGTCTAGTGATCAAATACTCTTCAGATGTGTTACAATTTCCAAAATTAGTCATAATCATTTTTCAAAAAGTGATCTAAACTTTAAATTTTGAAGTAAGCATTGATACCACTTGAAAAGTCCGTATTGGTTGTTAGACCTATACAATTGTTCCAAGGCTAACCAAGAGGGGGGTTGAATTGATAATTTAAAAAATCCCTCTTGAATAAAAAATTATTTAAAATAATTTTCATAATTTGATTTTCTTTAAAATAAGTTTTTCAACCACAACGATAAATTGTTGAAAATAAAATACAAAAATATAAAAAGAACACATTAATTTATAATGGTTCGATCCAACATGACCTATGTCCACTCCCTAAAGACTCCCTCTTTAGATATTGCACTATTATCAAAGTGTCTCTCCTTTTACCCCCACAATAAGGCAGAGAAGCCTTTATAATTTTCTTGTCTTCCACCAATCCTCAGTGCGACAGAGTACTGTCGTTCTTTCACACCCTCCAAGTGTCGGCAGAGTACCATCATCCTTTCACACCATCTAAGTATTGACAGAGTACCATTATCCTTTCACACCCTCCAAGAGTTGATAGAGTACCATCATCCTTTCTCACTCTCTAAGTGTCGGTAGAGTACCATCATCCTTTCACACCCTCTAAGTGTCGACATAGTATCATCATCCTTTCACACTCTTCAAGTGTCAGCAGAGTACCAGATCTTCTACAAAGATCTTCTCTAGAGAAACTAGAAAGAAAAAGGAAGAGAATTGACATAAAAAATAAAAGATATTCTCACCTTTAAGTAACCTTATGAATCATTCACACTTCACTTGTAAGAACTCTCTCTCAAACACTCTCCCAAATCACCCTTTCACTTGCTTTCAAAGAAATCATGAATACCATATTCATCCAAGTCAATTTCTAAAGACTTTTTATATGAAATACATGAAAAACCATCTAAAAAACAAAAAAAATTAATTTTGAGTGTCTATGATCATACAGTACGATCGACAATTATCACATACAAAAAGTTTAAAATATGCTCGTATGATATTATACAAAATATTTTCATACAAGTATATTGTATAGTACAATATTTATATCGTATAATATGAATAGTTATCAAAAACTTCCTATTCGTTTGGATAAAAATGTTCCTCATAATTTTATACTCTAGATGTCATCTATAAGAAATCCACGTCATCTCGGATGAACAGTTTAGAAAATTTACCTATTCATATGGAAAAAATGTTCCCAATATTTTCATACTCTAAATGTCATCTGTATGAACTCCAGACCATCCTGGACGAACAGTTCAAAAAATTTACATGTTCGTACAGACAAAAATATTTATATATTTTTTTTGTACTCTAGGCGTCGTCTATACAAAGTTAATTTTATATAGTATGAACAATACTTAGAAAACTTTTCCTGTCCATGTTTTGATTAACTACATGATGGAGGAAATAATTGAACAAATCGTCCTGTATGAATTGAAATCGTATAACATGATTAGTTTAAAATTTTATAAATTTTTAATACTCCCCCAATGTGTGTGTAAAAGTTTACTCAATTAAAATCACACTCTCTCAGACTCAATAAAAATATAAAACTATAAACTCCAATTATAATGAATTATATAAAAATCTAACTTGAAGTCTCAAATAATCTTGAATCTAATTTTTATAAAATGTTAGTACACACAAATAACAAAAGCAATATATCCAATATATGTTAGGAGAAATAGTAATCAAAATAATAATATTTAAAATCATAAAAAATATACATGATATAAAAACATAGTTATGAAAACTAAGTTGGAATACTCTCGAGATCAATCAAGAACCTGGGTTAGTGACTTCTTTTTGTGTATAATGATCGAAAACTCCAGGACAAATAGGGAAAACTAAAGGATTTGCCCATTCCCTTACACGTTGGAGTAGAAGACTTACTGAAGATACCAAATCTCCCTGATATCGACACCCTCCACTACGTGTTAAGGTATTTGAGTAGATATATAGATGAAAATATTTGTTCAAGGTGGGATTATCTACTCAAGTAGGGAGATCGCACGCTCATATGCTAAAGAAGTCTGCCAAAGTCTCTGAGACATTTATCTAACCTTCAAAGGCTCCTCCTAAATGATTAGGAAATAAGGGTGATCTGCAGAAATCAAAGAAGAAAAAAGTGGAGGAGATTTTAACTTTTATCAGTAAAAGTCATTATGTCTCTCCATCCAAGTCAAATATCCCGGAAGATGTTCTAAAGCATCAATGAGTTGGTCATCGACAGACTGAAGAGTTGGTGAGTTTCTAGTCACTTTTTCGCTTTATTTTAATGCTCTCATAAGAATATATTCCTTATGAATCTTTTTTTTATTATTTTAGTTGGTGAAACATATAGACCTTGAAATTGAAATGACTAAGGATTTAAATGACTGGAATAACAAGTTTGTGAAGATCAAGTACTTCTAGGAAGAGTATAAAAATAGGTATGATAGCAAAATCAAGGAGATGAAGTCTGTAGAGGAGCAGCTAGCAAAGTGCAGGGCAAAATTGGCTAATATGGCAACCTCAGCCTCTTTGCATAATCTATAGATGGACCATCAGTATGCTGAGTTGGTGGATGCACAGGTAGTAATCAACCAATATGTTAAAGATCAATATATCATTGAAGAGAGGATTATAACATTTGAGAATGAGATCAAGAGAGTCAAGAGCTTGTTATCTAAGAAGGAAGCCATGTTCAAGTAAGAACAGTCTCCTTCCAAAGTCATAGAAAAGTTCAAGAAGTCTATTGCCTTCAAGATGATCATCCAGGATCAGATTCAGGAAGCTCATGATCACATATATGATGTGGAGGTGAAGGCCTTGGAGTTGGAGTGTATGGAGGAAGGCTTCATTAAAGGTTTTCTGAAGGGCGTGCGTCTAGTGTAGCGTAAGACAAGAGAGAAGATTGAGGGGTTTACACCTAGCCATGGTTATGGTGACCCTTCTTCAGATTCTGGTAGAGAAGAGATAGATAGTGAGTTGCAAAAGGCATTCTCCCTTGAGGAGGAGGATGATGATATTGAGATTCTGTAGGGTTGTTCTATTGTTGGTTGTACCACTTTATTTATTTTAGTGATGATCATATGTAGTTGGTGTTGATGTTTTCATATGATGTATATGATGTTCAGTGATATATTAAGAAGTTGTGTATATTTCTCTTTTATTTTTCTTATATGTATATGAAATTTACTTAGTTTTATTTCAGTTTGGATGATGAGAAATATTTTAGTGGACTCTCTTGATTTGAGTAAATATGATAGACATCCTCCTTGGATGTTTTGACCTATCCTAGGTTATTAATCAAAATATTTGCTTGATGATATTTAACATGTATCAAAGAGGTCAGATCAAATCGTCCTTGGATTGATCATCCAATAATTTGAAATTCGAGACATCCTTCTAAGATATTTGACATATCTGAGGTTATTAATCGAAGCATTTTCTTGGTGACATTAACATGTATGGAAGAGGTCAGATTAAATCCCCCTGGGATTAATCATTCAGTGATTGAGATTTAATGTAAATTATGTATTTCTTGAATCATGGATAAATAGGCTAAATTTTTGTGGGTTTTTATCTTTTATAGAAGGATATAATACCACAATAAAGTAAACATCACATTACTGTATTATATAAGATATTATAATAATTTCCTAGTATAACTTAGGGATACGAGGGCTAGAAGAGTTCTACCCCAATCAATACACAAGGGATGTATAAATGGTCAGCATAATAATACTTGAAGGATACACACAAGGACATCATAATAACTTGGGGGAATATAATATAAGACAAATAAAACTATCAACATAGAAGAACATCATGCAAGACAAATAATACTATCAACACCTACTGATAATACTTATGAATGTTGCTAATATTTTAAGTTCAAGGGAGCATCTTTCCATTAGCATCCTTCAGTTTGAAGGTACTAGGCTTGACCATAGCTTCCACCAAATAAAGACCCTCCTAGAGGGGAGAGAGCTTGTTGCACTGAGGATCATTTCCATCTGCTTTGATGCTACATAGAACTACATCCTTAATAGAGATAGATTGAGGTTTCCCTCCAATTATAGTGATGGGTAACCCTTTGGTGGTATGCAATAGTCCTGAGTGAGGCTACATCTCTTACTTATGGGAGGAGAACCAAGTTATTTCTGAGCTTCTCTTCATTATTACTAAAATTGAAAGTCTGAACTCTATTACTCGGGACTCCAATGTCAACTGGTATGACTGCTTTTGTATCAAAGCAGAGATTATACGAGGTTTATCCTATAAGAGTTCTTGCAGTGGTCTGATAAGCCCAGAGGACATTTGGGAGTTCTTCAGCTCATTACCCCCCAACCTTCCCTAGGCATGTCGTTCAAAATTATTTAATTTGTAACCTTTGTTTAGTCATTTGCCTGAGGATGGGTGATAGCTGTGTGGACTAGCTGAATATGAAAATCTCTACAAAAAGATGTAAAAATCTTTCCAATAAATCATGTCTCGTCGTCAGTGATGACCCTTATAAAAATATCAAAATGACGGACTATATTCTTCCACATGAACTGCTTGGCATTTGCTTCAGTATTATTTGCTAAAGGTTTTGTCTCCACCCACTTGGTGAAGTAATCTACAAATAGGATGATGAATATTCTTTGTCCAGTGGCTATAGGGAAGGTTCTCATTATATTAATTCCCGTCTAGGCGAAAGGTCAAGGGCTCTTAAGTGATATAAGTTCCAGAGTGGGTGTATGGGTGAGATTAGAATGCAATTGGCAGTTTTCACTCTTTTGAGTAAACAAGTGTATCTTATTTCATTATAGGCCAATAGAATTCCTATTTTATGATCTTATAGGCTAATACTTTTCCTCCCATATATTCTCCACATATTCCTGAATGGACTTTTCGGAGTGCGTAATCGGCTTCTGAAGTTGGAAGACATTTGAGGCATGGTCCATTGTAAGAGAATTTTTATAACTCGCCACCAATAATAGTGAAATTTGATGCTTGTCTCCGAAGGCGTGTTCCAACTATGGGCTCTTTAGGTAGCACTCCATCTTGTAAAAAGGATAAGATGGGATCGATCCAAGAATCCTCTCTAGTTCATCAATTGATTATATAACCCACAAACTTTAGATACTTGGAAAGTTGATCTATTCGATAACCTTTCTCTTGAAATATCTCCTGTCATTAATATAGCAAGTTTAGAAAGAGCATCAGCTCATGTGTTTTGCTCTTAGAGAATGTGGATAATATGATGCTTTTTTTATACGAGCTAAGAGCAACTTTATGATATTGTAGTATTGAGCCAGATATGGATTGTGGATGTCAAACTCTCCCTCTACCTGAGAGGGGGGCAATTGAGAATTAGTATGAACCACCAAGTTTTGTACCTTATATTCTATTACTAGCCTTAATTTGATAATAAGGGACTCTTACTTTGTTACATTATTTATAGCAGAGAATTTAAGTCGGAGCTCGTACTCAAGAGTAACTTATTGTGGAGAGATCAAGAGATTTCCTTCTCTAGAACTAGAACTTCCAAAAGCTCCATCAACATACAAAGTTCAGCATTAAAGAGGAGGAGTAATCAGGGGATCGTTGGCTATATGGATGGTGCATTCAACCACAAAATATGTAAGTGCTTGAGATTTAATATCAGGTCTAAGCAAGTAGTGGATGTCAAACTCTCCCAATTCAACACACCGCTTGATAAGCATACCAAATGTTGCGGATCTGTGGCTTATGATTTTGATGATAGCAAACATTCTTTTTCTCTATGACCGCTTTCTACTAATATTTCAGGTTCACACGATCGAACTGCAATTTGGAATCAGCTCAAGATTAGGTAGTATAGGTCTGAGTCTGTTTGTACCCCTTTTTCCTTTCTTGAGTCTATTGTATTTATTGTGGCTCCTGATGCTTTGTAATGTATAAGAGTTTCTGACTGTTCCCTAGAGTTTACTGTTTTTGGTAACATCGTCCTGGACGATATTTATATCGGCCGGGACGATCAGTTTAATAGCAGAAACCCTAATTAGGGGATCCTCATTAAAGCAGCCGTCATTATGCAAAACACATCGTCCTAGACGATTTTGTATCGGCCAGGATGATAGGTTCAAAATAGAAAGAATCTGCCACTAGATTTATTTAGAAATAACTTATTTTTGGACATCGTCCCGGTGGATCATCCTGGACTATAAAATATCGTCTCGGACGATCCAGAGCAATTTTTCCAAAATTTCTCTGGCAATTTTGGAAAGCAATTAATGGTGATTTCGTCCGAGCCGATCGCAAGATCATCCGAGATGATTAGACATCGTCCATCTTCATTTCAGGGCGATATTCAGGATGATTTTCCTCATATTTGAACTAATCGGCCAGGACGATATGTCTATCGTCCTTGACGATAATGTCGGCAACTTGCATTAATGAGCTCATTTTTAGCTCTTCTATTTAAGCTATGACAAGGCACTTTATAAGTGTCTTTGGCAGCCATTGTAGCTTCGTTCATGTGGGGGAAACTTGAAGAGAGAGCTTGAAAGGGAGAGAGGAAAGGGTGGAGTTTGAGAGGGAGAAGATCCTGTGAGGGGAGGAACTCAAGGCAGTGTGGAGGGGATTCCAAACGGTTGCTCCGGTGAACTCGCACCTTAGTACCATCGGACTCAAGGCTTGTCTCTAGGTAAGTTCACCAAAGAAGAAGATCTCCTTGGTGTCAAAGGACCCGGCGACTCTGTCGCATCGGGGAAGGTGGAAGTGATTTTATAAGGGCTTCTCCGCCTAGCTGTGGGGGCTAAAGGAGAGACACTTGTTTTAGTGCAATACTTGGAGGGTGCCTCCAAGGAGTGGACGTAGGTCAAGGTTTGACCGAACCACTATAAATCTGGTGTGTTCTTTTCTTATTTGCTTACGCATTTAATTTCCACATTTATTTGTGGTGATTTTGATTTGTGTTTTGATTTAAAGTTTCTTCTTTACCAATTCACCACTCTCTTTATTTAGCCTTACGCTAGTTCTATAGGGCTTAACATCCCTAACGACCTTTTACCAAATGCTTCTAACTTTTGTAGAATACTTCTTAGTGACAGATTTGTGTAAACTCTAATTATGTGGGCTTGAAAGTAAGGGCATTATTTCTTGGTAGTATAAACTAATGCCAAAGCTATTTTATCTACTAAGGAATAATGTTCCTCTATATCATATAATATCTTACTGACATAATAGATGAGATGTTATAAAATATTTTCTTATTGTATCAAGACCAAGCTAATAACTTGGGCAGAAATTGCCATATATAAATACAACATTTCTCCCGGTGTTGGTTTAAAATGTAGTGGCAGAGATGCCAAATACTTTCATAGCTGTCCGAAGGCTTCTTGGCATTCATCGGTCCATTGGAATCTAGAGCTACAAGCACCTCTAAGTATCTTGAAGAAGGACATATATTTGTCTACTAAATGAACTAGGAAATGAGATAGAGCTGTAATTCTTCCATTTAGTCTCTGGACTTCCTTGATATTCTTTGGGGGAACCATGTCCCATAGTTCCTTAATTTTCTTAGGATTTGCCTCAATTCCTCAATGGGTTATCATAAATCCTAAGAACTTTCTAGAGGTGACTCCAAAAGCATATTTTGCAAGGTTGCGTCATAACAGATAGGAGCCCTATTTCAAGTCAGATATTTTTAGAGATTTTTTAAGACACCTCACCAGTATATCATCAATATATACTTTCATAGAGCATCTAATATGGTCTTTAAAAACCTTATTCATAAGGTGTTGATATATGGCTATACCATTTTTTAGCCCGAATGGCATCACCATATAGTAGTATAATCCTTTATCTATTTGAAAATCTATTGCCTCTTCATCAGTAGGATCTATTTTTATTTAATTATAGCCAGAGTATGCATCCATAAAGCTCAACATATGATGTCTAGAGGTGGTATCGACCAACTAGTCAATACGAGAAAGTGGAAAGCTATCTTTTGGATAGTTTATATTGAGATATGTGTTGTCTATACACATTCTCCAAGCTCCACTTGCCTTCCATACCATAATGACATTCACCAACTAAGTGGGGTAGTGAACTTCCCATATAAATCTAGCTTCCAAAAGCTTATCCACTTCCTGCTCAATTGCTTGCTAACAAATTGGCGCAAAATTTTGTTTCTTTTGGATTACTGGCTTAGATGTATGGTTGACTTTAAGAGAGTGCATGATTATTTTATGGTTGATTCCATACATATCTACCATACTCCATGCAAAAACATCCTGATTCTTTTATAGAAAATCCATATATTTTTTCTTCTCTTTGTTTGAGAGAAGGGATCCAATCTGCACGGTTTTTAAAGGGTGTTCTTCTGATATGGATATAGTAGTGAGGTCTTCTATAGAAGAATCTCTCTGATGGATAACCTTGCTCCCAAGATCAAAGTCCTTGATGCTCAGGGTAACTATTGGACGTGGCTTAACCTGCCTAAGATAGTAGGTTTGTGCTATTTATTGATCTTCGTATACTACACTAACTCCTATTAGGGTAAGGAACTTTATCTTAAGGTGAGGGATAAAGGTGATAATCCCCAAGATCGACTGGAGTAGCCTTCTAAATATAATATTGTAAGCTGATTCTGACTTTACTAGAATGAATTGGATGGAGTGTGTAGTCTATCGAGAAAATTCTCAAAGTACAACTTGGAGACATATTATCTCTTTTGCTCATATAATTTAATTATCAAACCCATATAATGGACCTACAACAAGTTGAAGCTTTTCTCTGGTGGACCCATATTGAGAAAAGTAGAATATAACAGGACATCCATAGAGCTTTTATTATCCATAAGAATTCTTTTGACGTTGTAACACGGGTCACCTGTCCCCATATTAATCACAAGCAGAACTTGATAAGAGATTTTTACTCCCTCAAGAGTGATAGAATGATCAATACGAGCCTTCTTTGTTATCACATTTTCATCTACAACCAAAAAGACTTTATCAGATAATAAAAGGCCTCCTGTGATGGTCTTAACCTCACAAACTATTATATGATTATTCAATGGTTGCATTTGTTGTTGTTAATTTCGCCCCCCCAGTGGGACAAGCTTCCTCTCGGGCATGTGGATCTTGAATAAACTGTCAAAGATAACTATGGCGGATAAGCCTTTCAATTTCATATTTGAGCTGCTTACAGGCTTTGGTGGTGTGGCTACGACTACGATGAAAATGATAATTTGATCCTGATTTCCTGCTTTCAGCTTCAAAGGATTTGGCCATTTCATAAAATCTTGATCTCAGATGGCCATCAACATATTTGCTCGAGATGTATAGAGTGGTGTATACTTCTTCTCTTACCAAGGTTCCCATCATGGTAAAAGATGTCTAGGAGGCAGATTATTCTTTTCTTGTTTGTTTCATTGTGAGAATAAATTATCCATCACAGGTGCACCTTTGTGCTTTTCATTTTTTTACTCAAATTGTTTTATTGAGCATTTATGACTTCATCTGTAGAGATTTGTGCCTCCACGTGATAGATTAGGTCAGCATATGAATGAATTGTATCTCACATGACTGCCGAATAGAAGGGGCCAGGACGGAGGCCTTTAAAAAGACTCCTCTCATCAATTTAAGATCTACTCCTAGAATTTTTAGATCCTCAATAGAAAATTGTTGAAAATACTCCTTCAATAATTCTCTTTCATTTGGTGGATCACAGAGATGTGAGATAAATCCTTATCAATTCTTTAATTGGCAATAAATTATTCTATAAACATTTTATCCAATTTAACAAATATATGGATCATTCGACTGGAATGGAAAAGAACCATGTTTGAGCCTGTCCTTTGAGGGTAGTAGAAAAAGCCTGGCAGAGGAGTGCATTCGAGGCTCATTGGATATGCATAATTGTCTATATAATATTCGATATGCTTGTAAGGGTCAGATGTCCGATCATAGGAATTGATACTCAGTAGTTTTAATCCTGTCAGAATAAAGTGTTGAAGAATGATTTTAGCCAGGGGTGATGACTCTTGAAAGTTCCACTGACGAAGAGGTTTCCTTACACCTCCTATGAGAAACTATTCTCAAACCAATCTATGCAGTTCATGATGTATGGTGTTATAAGGGAGCTCAGCAATATACAGTCGGACTAAGTCTTTAGGGAGGTTTGGAGGAATGAGAGGTTATTGATCTATGTGTGAAGGATGAGAAGAACTTGTTGTGTCAGCAAGTTCATTATCTTGATATGATTATAGATGACTCCTTGGTGGAGAAAGAGGAATCTTTGTATGAAGATGTTCAAGTTGAACACCTTCTGCTAGTGGTGTATCTCGAGGGAGAAGAATATCCTCCTATGGTGCTAGCACTGATTGCTGAGTCTCTCGCAGGAGTTGAAGGATCTCATTCTGATATTCCTCCATCTTTCATATTCGCTCCTCTAGAGAAGGTCCTCAGGTTTCTTCTCTAGTAGTGTTTTGCCCCCCAAGATAAAAAGAGGCATATACTTGGTGTCCATGAGTTATAGACTGATTCCTAGATTGATGGATGTTGGAGCGGGAGGCTCCGAAGATGTTATTTCTATGCCTATTGGCCGTTGAAGCAACACTTATAATTATGAGATAGTGTTTCCCACAGATGGCGCCAAACTGTTGTGAGCTAAAATATATGTGATGGTAGAGTAAACAATTTTAGTCTCAGCGTTGCACAGATATCTAGCACACAAACATAGTGAAAAAGGAACAATAGTATTTTTACATGGAAAATCCTGTAAAGGGAAAAACCACGAGGCTATGCCCAGTTGATAAGATTCCACTAGTGTTTGCTTAAGTTACAACTTGCTGACTCATCCTTGAAATTGAGGATGATCAGATTACAATTTTTGAGTTGAAATTCAGTTACAAACAGATATTGAAATTTTGACAACGTGAACCCTTGCGTCACTTGAAAGTCAGGGGGAACTCCGGAATCACTTGGAGTTCGGTAGGAGCTTTGGCGCCACTTCGAGTTTTGGCGAAACTCTGACGTCACTTAGAGTTTGGGAGGAACTTTGACGTGGTCAATGAGGTGTCTCTTTCTTCTCTTCTTCATTCTCTTCTTTCTTCCCTTCTTGCCTCCTTGCTTAATTCGGGTGTCGGTCGGCTACCGGATAAAAGTCCAGCGGTGGTCAAGGAGGAGCTTCTTCTTTCTCTTCCTTCTCATCTTCCTTCTCTTCTCTTCTTCTCTTCTTACTTGGGTCCCAACTTAAGAGAAATGAGGGGCTATTTCTAGTTTTCTGAGAGTGGCATGGCCAGTAAATAGGAGGAAGATCACGGGTGAATTGGGAGTGATTATAATGGGCAGTCGATGTTGAATCTCTTGATCGTGGACCATTTATCTGACATTTGAAGGCAATGATATCAATGGATTTGCCTCATCAAGCCGCTTGATTCGACTATAAGCATGCCACATTTGGAAACTATTTGGTAATCCAAATTATAGATTGAATCTTTCAAATGTTATTTGGGTCTTTGATTTGGACCAATTTGAGCTCTGATTGAGTCAAATTTGGTGTTGTTGGGTTCATATTTCCAAGACATTCAGTTCGACTATAAGTTCGTAGAAATCAGAGTTCAAATGGACTCCAATTTAATTTTTGAAGTTTCCAACATAATTTTTGCCTCGAGATTCACGCCCGATGAAAATAATTTTTTGATGATATATATATATATATATATAGTTATTTTCATGTTTGCTTGATGTATATATTTTAATGTGTGAATAGGTATATACATAAGTTTGGTGGATGTATTTTTTTTTCTTTTTATCAAGTCTCTAAATACTTGTATTGGTGGAGGTAGTTGTTTACAATGTCTAAGAAATGTCAAAGTTCCACCAATTCCTTGACTTAGCCTTTATTTCAGTTGTCCTAACTCCTAAATGAGCTTCATGGAGGAATTATTCAAAAATAAGGTTAGCAAGTAGGTC
>NW_021320000.1:179274-209454 GCF_001605985.2 Dendrobium catenatum | reverse complement strand
ATTTTTTAAAAAAAAAAAAAAAAAAAAAAGAGAAACCTCCCACCAGTTCTAAACTTAAACTACCGTGACCCGCCCCATTTGTTCTCCACGTGGTGAACTGGAGAACATTAAGCCACGTGGAAGGCAGTACTCCAAACACCATTATTTTGTTAATTCGCTGCCTGTTACCAGGACAAACATTGGTGGGGATTCATCATGGCCGTAGAACTTAAACCTCATTATCACAGCCGTTGATCTTTCAATAAATTGAGATGGTTTTTGCCATCAGTATCCGCATCCTCTGCTGCTTCTTCCCCAACCTTTTTCTTTTGGTTTCTGAACTCTGCCTTTCTAATTTCTAGTACTGTTGAGTGTGCTTTCTTGATTCTTTACACGAGATAGATTGAGCTGGCACTGCAACTCGCCTGCGCAAGCTTCTAACAACTGTAAATGCGACGGAGGAGGCGGTCCCGGCGACCAAATATCCCGCTCAGATAGTGGGCTCAGATAGTGATAATGGAGTTGAAGATGAAGAAGGGATGCCCCTCCTGGGAGCTTCGAAGCCTGCTTTCTTATGCTCATTACTGGCCAGCAGATCAGCATTCAAATCAGCGAAGCAGAGAAGATGATTGAAGAGTGAAGTAGGAAGAAGAGAAGAGGAGATCGAGGGTTTCCGGCTTTCTGCTGCGCTTCTTTATTTTTTCCAGCAATACTTGACGCCGGAGCTGAGACGTCAATTGTATTAAACTTCAGGCTATATTAAGTCCATTTAGTAGTTATAGGGCTATAGAGGTGAAATGCTTTCTTTTGTTTTGTGTAGCCTAGTATGTTCCTTCTTTTGGGCTATAAATAGGTAGCCAATGTCATGTAATAGATAGATTTTTGATATGAATAAATTTTGAGTTAGTCTCATGAGTTTCCTGTATCCTAAGAGTTATTCTTAGGTGGTGGATCTTTACTCCAAGAAGTTCTTGGAGTTGTGTCCGGCGACCGTCACCGGATGCTCGACGTGGAATCGTCGAGACCCCAACCTGGCCGGTGTCATTTGGTATCAGAGCCGGCAAGTTGCTGGCGTTCTTGTTGATTGCAGTATTGCCTCCGTCGTCGGCGTCATTTGGTGGTGGTGTTCTCGTGTGGCTCTGGATTCCAAGATTTCGACGAATCAAGCAGCCGATCGTTCCAGTGAGACGAACAATTGTAATTCACAATTGTATCGCCTTCCCTGTGTGATTTTCGTTCTCGTGACCGCGAAGTCTCCTCCGAGTCCGGCAAGATACGGGCGTCACGGCAGCTCCTTGACGTTTTGTCGGCATAATTTGTTTCGACGCCCTCCTCTCTCTCATTTCGCAAAAATAGAAACTAGATTCTCCTTTTTCCCTGGCGAAGAAGCTTTGAAGGAGTCCGAACATCAAGATCTTCTTCCTGAAGGCTTTTTGTCCACTTCCTGGAATAGAGAGGGTTGTTTAATACAATATTTGTTCCCTCAAATCCTGTCCGCAAGTCATTAGCCATTCCATTCAAGGCGGACTTCAAGAGAAAAGCTTCATCCAGCCTTTGCACGTGAACCTTGCCAGGGAACGTACGATTGATCTCTGTTCTTGGGAGAGGTGCCCTTTTCGTGGGCAACGTTAACACCTGTATGTGAAGGCAAGAATGCGGAAGTTGTCCGCGAGCTGAAGCACGCCGAGCTTGCCGCAGCATTCGAGGCCGATCGGGTCGGGTGAGTCGGCGGAGCAACTGGGCGAAGACAAAGAAGAACAGGGCTTTGATTGAAGGCCTTCTTGCTGTTTTGAATTGGTTCTTGAAGAACCGAGAAAGATGCATTCCCAATGGACATGGAAGGGGTCACATCAAGATGAAGAAATCGAAGATCTTTTACAAGAATTGGCACGACTCAAACTACGACTATCAAAGATTGAACGAAGGGAAAACTTGAGGTCCCTTGGCCGGGATTGTAATGGTGTCCGAGGCAAGTATGCTGCCACAATGGCTTCAAGATCCTTCGTTCCAACAAAATCCTTAGTAACCGACGACGACGACGAGGGCATTGCAGATGATCAAATCTCTTCCACTCCACCCTCGATCGAGTTCAGCTTCAAAGGATTTGAAGATTCGTTGTCGAAATCATCGTTTGTGCCTCTCTACGATGAACCCATGTACGATGTGTATGATGACGACATGATCAGTGGAGTTCTTGATCTTAAGCAACTTGCATATGATTTTAATGATGATAGCAAGCTGGAAGGCCCGCATAACATCAATGATGATCAGTTGAAGTTGGAAAAAGGATTGCTTTCAAAGGTAATGCTTGAAAACAATCAGTGCTCTTTATTGGATAATGGTGTTGAGATTCATGATTGGATTGGTCGAGTAACAGAATTGGAAGAGAGGAAAGATGCTTGCAAAGCTGCTAAGGAACTTATTAGTAATGAGAGCTGGCCAAAGGCAACCCGGATTAGCCACATGATTCAAGGATATGAGGTACATTCATTCAGGTTTAACTTTGAAGCTTGGCCTTTAGGCAAAAGTATCAAAATTTCTGGTGAAAAGAAAGAAAAGAAAAAGAACAAAACCCTTAAGTTCATCAACAACTTTCATCGACTTCAGTCTATACTAAAGTCTCTCTTAGACGAGGCAAATGACACCAGATGGAAATATCTAGACCGGTTTAGCCAACCAAATCCGCCTCCTTCTTGTGGCCAGCCGGACATCTTCCTATGAGCCTGAAGTTCCTCCTACCCCGGTAGTATGACGCCGGAGCTGAGACGTCAATTGTATTAAACTTCAGGCTATATTAAGTCCATTTAGTAGTTATAGGGCTATAGAGGTGAAATGCTTTCTTTTGTTTTGTGTAGCCTAGTATGTTCCTTCTTTTGGGCTATAAATAGGTAGCCAATGTCATGTAATAGATAGATTTTGAGATGAATAAAAATTGAGTAATTTTACTCTTTTTGGGTTTCTGTATCCTGAAGGATTTCAGGTGGTGATCCCTCTCCCCCAAGGAGTTCTTGGTCCCGTCACCGGATCCTCGACGTGGATTCGTCGAGTCTTTGTTTTCAATTTTTCTTTCATGCATTTTGTTTGATATAACTATAAACTCTACTCATAAAATTATGAATGCATAAAAAACATGCATGTAATCAATCTATACAATAGAACATGTACATGACTTGTTTACTTTTATAATGTGATTCGTACCCACAAATCTTTAATTAAAATATTCATTGCACACAATAACCTTTACATTCAAATATTCCATCAGAGTTGATTATGCTGAGAAAACAAGCCATCCACTGAGCTCTTCTTCTTTCTGCAACCCCAGTGGCACCTCCATGAACATTTTGAATTGAACATCTGTATCCTCCTTGACTGCAGAGACAGAATATTTGATGTAGAAATAGATTTCGTAAGAACCACTGCATAGCCATCATCCATATAATCAGTTCCTTCTGGGAATAGCTGCCATAGAAGACTACCTGCTCCACTCCCTCCTCTCTTTGCAGAGTTCAGAATGTTCTTGTAAACCATATCAATGAACTGATCCCTGAAACTAACACTGAAGTTCTTATCTTTGTCAGACACTCCGAACTCTGCGAACACCACCGGCATTCCGAGCAAATCCTCTGCATCATCAATGTGGCTCTGCATCCAGGACTCGGTGAATTGGAGATGCAAGTCCGAGATCGTATTTGATATCCTGTATGAAGAGAGAACCGATTAATCTATAGCTAAAAATTCTCTCTTATGTTATTATTATTGACAGGGGCGGAGCCAGCCATAACTTTTAGGGGGGACAAACGTATAAGTAACTGTTGGTAGATATGTCAGGGGTCCAAGGGGGAAGCGCCCCCGGAACAAAATTTGATTTACTATTTCTCTTTATATTTTGTTCATCGTTCCCTAACAATAACACATTTACACAATGTGTTAATTATATTGGGGGAAATTGCTTAATGACTATAGTATTTTTATACTTTTACGGGGGGTAATTGCCTAAAAATCCTCGTAATAAACACTAAAAAAATAGATTAAGGGACATAAATTATCTAAAGAATCGTATAATAAAAAAAAAATTTTGAGGGGGGGAGGGGGCCGGCCTCATAGGGGTTCCGCCCCTGATTATTGTTGTTGTTTATTAAGTACCAGGCATCTGGGTAGATGTGGGCTGTTGCAAAGTCGATGCCTAGTGTTTGATGGTTCCTTATGAAGTCGGTGCCGACTTGACAGGCGAAGGTGTTGGGATTGAACTGAAGACGATCAGGCGTCGAGGTTCCATAGAAGCCTTCAAGCCCAATCTCGACTAGATGCTTTGAGTCAATCGATTTTACATGGAATGCCATTTCTTCTATCCATGCCTGAAAATGATTTGTCAATAGTTGATGATGGATTGCTACAGGATAGAAACCAGAAATAGTTACCTGTAGGTTGTTGCCTGAAGCATCAGCAAGGCAGCGAGGTTCATTCATTAATTCCCATGCGAATATTGTTGAGTCGTCTTTGTATGTGATGTTTGTGAATGTATTAACTCTATTGAGAACCGTCTGATCACCCAAATAAATCTTTAACTTAACATGATTTTGCATATGCGGCAACATGTCAAACTAATAAAGTATAGACATCAAGACTAGTTTCTTTCAAATTTCAGTTTTTTTTTAATGAGATAATTAACAAGAGTGGATGTTCCTTCTTTAAAATCTTACTGTCTTCTGTAACACCCGGGCTAAGAAATTTATTTTGAATTTCTATTATCTCTTAGAGCATCTTCAACGGAACCCCAAACGTGCGTATGGCGTCGTTCAGTCACTCCAGCCGAACGCCAAATCTTCCACCATTTACTTGCAGGTGAACAGTGCGACGCCAATATTGGCGTTGCACTGTTCACCTACGCTATTTTTCTCTCTCAACCGAAAAAACGCGCGAAAGGAAGAAGGATCGTTATATTCTGAGAGGTACTTAAAATGGAAATCGATTGGAGCAACACCACGGCATTTTAGAGTTTAGTTGTATTTTGCCGTGAAAAATGGAGTTCTCTGTTGGAGATGCCCTTAGCGTGATGGGAAATTATAACGTTTAAGCCATGTTAGAGATATCTTTTTCACCGGTGTTTTTAGATAATATTATAATTTTGTTTAACTTTTTTTTTTTTGCTTTCGTGTTGCTTTTTTGTTACATTCGCATTGCTTTTCATTAATTTATGTAGTGGCAAGTTGCTCTTTACAATCAGAATTGTTGATATATATTAGCTTTAAGAAATTAGTAATTTAATTTAAAAAAACATATTTATAATACTACGACAAAGCCTATTTTCGATGGCTGCAACATCTTGTAATTGTTATTGGGAAACTATTGCCGAGAAAACAATTTTATTTTAAATTCAGTTGTTGTGGATATAATAAATATTTTCTGTTTAAAAAGCCAAAAAATTGTTTTCTTAAAGCTACCTTAACAATTTTGATTATAAAAAACAACCTTTAATCATAAAGATTTATAGAGAGCAATGAATAAACAGCAAAAAAATAATAGCAATAAATGGAATTATAGTTGAAATTCAAAAGACAAAACAGTGAAAAAGACCTTTATGAGTTTTAACTTCTAAAACAAGCTACTCTTAGTTTAGGTAGGTTGATACGTTTACTAATTGGTCTCTAAATTTTTTCTTCTTAATTGCATAAGAAATAAAAAGCCAATAATTATTCTTACAACTAAGTCTACAATATTTTTATCATATTTCATTAATTTTAATTCCTGAAAAATAATTAAGCTTCATGAGCTTCAATTGTGCTTCGTTTTAGATAGCTAGAAAGCAACTTAATTTTTTAGTGCAAAAATTTATTGAATTATATATATTTTGTACTAAAAAGTCATTTTAGAAAGTAGTAAGAAATAGTCTTACACGAAGCCTTGATGATATTATGATTTGAAACCTCTACAATAACTTTCTTGTAAATTCTAGAAATAATAATTCTATTTATTTTATTCTATGCGAGATTATTAATTCGAATTTTTTTTCGATCTGAATGTTCCATTAACAAAAATCTTTCTCAGAATAAATAAAAAGATTTCTCACCTTAACATGAGCTTTGTAGTAGCTTTTCACAGTGGGATCAATGAAGAAGTCATCATCAGAAGTGAGATTCAGGCCTGCAGCTCTTCCCCACTTCACATACTGAGCCTTTCCACCATATGCTTCCCAGTTATTCGTTAATGACAGTATCAACCTGATATTATGCGCCTTTGCCTCACTCACCACAAAATCAAGCGCCTGAGTGAGTGATAGAAAAAAAAAAAAAGAAACTAAGCCTTCTCATAAGTTATCAATACATTTGTTTAGAACGGCTTTCTTACTGCTTCTTGAAGCAGTCTTTTAGTAGAAAAAAATAATTTTTTGTATTACAAAACTGCTTTAAGAAACAGTAAGAAAGTCATCCCAAACAAAACCTTAAACTTCATTTATGACGGATTTTTTATTGCTTTTTAAAACTACTTTTTTGTACAAAAATTTAACTCCCTTAAGAAGCAACAAAAAGGCCATCCCAAACGAAGCCTTAATCTATAATCATTATAGATAATTAATAAATAACAATTCTAAGCATCTTAATTGGTCTCAAAATTTCTCTTGAAAAATTAGGAGAAATTGGATTGGAAAAAATTTAAAATTTTCTTTTTGGCAGCGACCAAGACATGGTACTCTTACGCAGGTTCCAGTTCACTCATAGCAAGGCAAAATCTGTCCGGCAAGAGTTTAAATATTGGAAGTGGCAATCAAGGCTCGATACTCTTACGTAAGCTCTAATTCACTCCCATTGGGGGAAAAGCTGTCTGGCAAGAGTTTAAATACTAGCAGCATCAATCAAAGACTGGTACTCTTATGCATGCTCCAATTCACTCTTGGTGGGGGAAAAAACTATCCAGAAAGAGTCTTAATACCAGCGGCGGAGGCGATAAAGACCTGGTACTCTTAAGCAGTCTCCAATTCACTCCTAGCGTGGGAAAACTTTTCGATAAGAGTTTAAATACTGGAAGCGACAATCAAGGCTTGACACTCTTACACAAGCTCTGGTTCACTCTTATTAGGGGCAAAACTATCTACAAGAGTTTAAATACTAGTGGTAGAAATCAAAGCCCAGCCCGATTCTCTTACATAGGATCCAGTTCACTCTTGGTTGAGGAAAAAATTGTCCGGCAAGACTCTAAATACTGGAGGCGGAGGCAATCAAGACCTGATACTCTTACGCAGGCTCCAGTCCACTCATATTGGAGAAAAAACTGTCTAGCAAGATTCTAAATAATATCAGCAGAGGAGATCAATACCCGATACTCTTACGCAGGATCTAGTTCACTCCTATAGGGGGAAAAACTATCCTGCAAGAGTCTAAATACTGGCCACTGAGGAGATGAAGACCTAGTACTCTTATGCAGGCTCTAGTTCACTCTCATTGGGGGGAAACTATCAGCTAAGAGTCTACATAACAACAGAGGAGACCAAAACCTTTTGGTTGCTGTTTTCCCCTATTGGGAAGTGAATTTCATCCACTAGAGATGAGGCTGCCCTAAATAGTACACAAAAAGGTGGTTTTTACTCATCTGATAGGAGGTGAGTTTCAAATAACCAAGAGGATTTTTGCAAGTATATTATTTCTCCCTTCTTCTCATTTTCTTATCCTCATCGTATTAATCTTCAAGTAGTATCCATTCATTTATATATTCCTTTCCAGGTAGCAAGCCTCTAGATATGACAGATGTTGTTCCTTTTACTTATGAAATATTTGAGCTGATATAAGTTTCTTGGACTACAGAGGTTGAAAAACATAGGAGATCAACATTGATTAATGACATTAACATATATATATAAAAGAGGTTGAGAGAATCTACCAAGGATTTATGACATACCCGAGATTATTTTTTAGAGAATTTCTTAATAATGTTAACCTATATAGAAGAGGTCAAGAGAATTTAGCAAGGAGCCTATTCGAGATTATTTGTCAAAGCATTGCTTGATGACAATAATCTGTACAGAAGAAGCCGAGAAAAATCACCAAAGACGTATGAACTATCAGAGGATTTTTTGTCAGAGCATTACTCGATGATAGTAATATGTGTGGAAGAGGTCAAGAGAATCCAACAAAGATGTATGACCTATCCGAGGTTGTATGTCAGAGTACTTATCGCTGATATTAACCAATATGGAAGAGGTTAAGAGAATCCACCAATGATATATGAATTATCAAAGGTCGTTTGTCAGAGCATTACTCTATGATGGTAACCTGTGTGGAAGAGGTTGTTAGGATCCACTAAGGATGTATGATCTGTCCGAGGTTGTATGTCAGAGTACTTCTTAATGACGTTAACTCATATGAAAGAGATTAAGAGAATCCATCAATGATGTATGACCTATCTGAGATTATATGTCAGGGCACTACTCGATAATATTAACCTATATGGAAGAGATTGAGAGAATCCACCAAGTATGTATAGCCTATTTGAGGTTGTATGTAAGAGCACTACTTGATGAAATTAACCTATATAGAAGAGGTCGAGAGAATCCACTAAGGATGTATGATATATCCGAGTTTATATGTCATAGCGCTGCTCGATGATGTTAACTTGTATGAAAAAGGTCGAATCAAATCCCCTTATGATCGATTTTGCCTTGATTGGGAGGGGGTGAATGCCGCATATATCCCAAATCAAAGGTAAAGAATGGTATATCTTTAAACTGTTACTGTCTTTATAAGGTCAAGATTAAGACTTTTCTAAAGGAGAAGAAGTCCAGGTAGGGACTTTATAAAGCTTAAAATTTATTTGAAGCATCATTGCACTTGTTAGAAGCTTATGATCCCAAGATAACATCTTAGATATTGAAAGAGTTAGAGGAATCTTCTTAATCATGACTATAGTCAAGGTTGCCACCCTAGTCCACATTAAATTCTCATAATATTGATACAGCAATAGCTTATACCAGGATGTTGACATAAATGACCTTTTGAGGTTGGAGCAAAAATTGCACCCACTCTAGAATCACGTTTCCCACAGACGACACAAAACTATTGCATCCTGGAATATTCACGGCTATAGAGAACTATAAAATTTAACGTCTTAGCTTTATACAAAGATCATCATGCATAGAAATAAAGAGAGAGGGTGTAGCATTCATAAGAGACATCAGAGTTTCTATGTTGAAACCACTAAAAAGGGGGAAAACTACGGGGCCTGACCTAGTTTGAATGAATCCACTATTATTTGCAGTCAATTACAAATGAGGCCCTTACTTGGGGGAAGGCCTTGGGTTGATTTAGATAATGTACATCATATAACATGGTGGAAATTGGAAAAATTAGTAATGAAATATTTGTTTTATTCGACAGAACCATAGTTGGTGGGTCATAGAGGTTGAAAATACCATAGTCTGAAAATGGAGGTTGGAAAGACCATTGTTTGGCGATGAAGATCGAAAGTATCATATTCGACGAATGAGGTTGGAAGGACCATAGTCAACGGGCGATGGAGGTTAGAAGGACCAAGTCGGTGGGCAACAGAGGTTAGAAAGATCGTAGTCTGATGATGGAGATCAAAAGGACCGTAGTCGGCGGAGGTGGTCAGAAGGACCATAGTTGGCAAGCAACGTAGGTTAGAAGGACTATAGTCGACAAGCGAAGGAGGTTGGAAATACCGTAGTCTGGTGAAGGAGATCGAAAATACCGTAGTCGGTTGAAGACGGAGGTCAAAAGTCAAGTGATGTTCAAAAGTTTGATGTCAAGTAGAAGTCTGATGAAAGTTAGTGGCGAGCAAAAGTCTGGCGATAAGTGGAAGTCCTACGTTGTGTAGAAATCTTGCAATGGGTGGAAGTCTGGCGTCTGGTAGAGTTTGATGAAAGTCTTACTACTTGCATAAGTGCAATGACGAGTGGAAGTCTGGTGTCGGGTAGAAATTTGGCGACAGACAGAAGTCCAACGTCTAGTAAAAATCCAACAATAGGTGGAAGTTTAGGGTTAGGAAGAAGTCTTACGAAAGTTCAACGACAGGTGAAAGTCCTATATCGAGTAGAAATCCAGCTACGATCGATGGCCGGGTGGAATTTTGGTGGTGATTGGCGACTGGGCGGTGGTCTGATAATGGTCGAGCCGGCGTTGATTGGCAGACGGGTGGAAGCCCGACTGTGGTCGGAGTCCGAGTGGAATTTTTGTGGAGGTCGGCCGCCGGGTGGTGGTTCGACGACAGTCATGCTGAAGTTCGACTGTAGTTGGCCATCGCGTGGTGGTCCGATGATAGTCGCACTAAATTTTAGAGGTGGCCAGGCAGAAGTCTGGTGGCCGTCGGTGACTGGGAGGTGGTCCGATGATAGTCAGGCTAAAATCTGGCAGCGGTCGATGGTAAGGAGGTGGTTCGACGACTATCAAGCTAAAGACCGGCGGAGATCAGCGACCGAGTGGAAGTTCGGCTGTAGTTGGCGTCCGGGTGGAAGTCTGACAGAAGTCTAGCGACAACCGAAAGTCTGGTGTCCGGTATAAATTAAGATACGGTCGGTGGCTGGGTAAAATTCTGGTAGTGGTCGGTGACTGGGTTGTGGTCCGAGGACGGTCGGGCTAAATTCAGGCGTCGATTGCCAGATGGGTGGAAGTCTGGCGGTGATCGGCGTCCGTATGGAATTTCAGTGGTAGTCAGCTGACCGGTGGTGGTCCAAAAATGCTCGGGCTGAATTCCGTGGCGGCCGGCCGTCAGGTTATGGCTTGACGACGGTCAGGCCTGGCTGCGATCGGCGTCCGTATGGAATTTCGGTGGTAGTCAACCGACCGGTGGTGGTCCAAAAATGCTCGGGCTGAATTCCGTGGCGGCCGGCCGTCAGGTTATGGCTTGACGACGGTCAGGCTAAAGTCCATCGGCGATCAGTGATCAGGTGAAAGTCTGGCTGCGGTCGGCGGTGGGGTGGAAGTTCAATGGTGGTCAACAGTCGGCGTGGAAGTCCGACGGCCATAGAGGAAGTCTGGTGGTGGTCGAAAGCTGGGCAGTGGTCCGACGAAGGTCTGTGGCCAGGTAGAAATTCAGCGGCGGTTGACAGGGGTTCGCTGGAGGTGATATTGGAGTTCTTGAAGCCTCAGAGCTCTCTCAAATCTCTATCCCCCCTCCTCTCCTTCATGTAGAGAGTGGGGCTCTATTTATAGATTTTCATGAGTGGCACATCCTATAAATATAGAAAAGATACGGGGGTAGGTTCAATGTGCTCCATCGAATGGCTTGTATTGATTCAGTCAATCATAGAGAGTTTTCAATTGTTTAAGCGCCTTAATGATTTCGGAATCCAACGATCTTGGGCTCGTTGGATTTTTCTCGCCAATCCCCTCGATTTGACTATAAGCATGTCATATTTGGGTATCATTTTGTCATCCAAATAATACTTTGATCCTTTCAAATGTGGTTTTGGCCCCCGATTTGGACCCATTTGGGCTCGGGTTGGATCGATTTTGGTGTCGTTAGGTTCGTCTATTTGAGACGTTCAGTTTGTTTATAAATTTGCTTAAAATGGAATTCAGATGATCCCAAGTTTAAATTTGAAAGTTTCCAACTTGAATATGTCTTGAGATTCATGCATGTTCAATACGATTTTTGATGACGTATCAAGAATGAAAAAGGTTCCTCCTCGTTTTATTAGTTTGTTGAAGGAGAAATCTGATAATAATGTTTGTAGGTTGTAATAGTTTTTTTTTTATGGTAATGCAAATGGTTTGCTTTTTCAAAAAAAAAAAAGAGGACATGTTGTTTGGTTAATAATCAACTGTGGATCATCAAATTTTTTGATTAATTTGACTTGCCTCTCATTGCTTGTCTAGATTTATGATCCATATTATACGACGTTTGAAACTACAAATTGCTAGCTTCATAACCATGAAGGAGAAAATTAATTTAATAGTTTGCTAAGAATGGAATGAGCTTTTTCATCACTGTGATGATTTTTTTACCTCTTGTTTATAATCCTCTTTGTTTTCAATTTTTCTTTCATGCATTTTGTTTGATATAACTATAAACTCTACTCATAAAATTATGAATGCATAAAAAACATGCATGTAATCAATCTATACAATAGAACATGTACATGACTTGTTTACATTTTTTTAACGTATGATCACTAAAATTTTTAATAAAATTTTAAATTTTTAATTGATCACTCTTTTAATTTTATTAAAATATAAATATAAATATAAATGTAAATGTAAATATATGTATTTGTGTTTTACATTGGATTCTTATGTTAATTTTGTAGTTTAATTATTTTTCCATTAAATTTAAGCATAATAATAAAGTGTATATATTTGGTCCATACAAAATTAAATCAATGTTACATAAAAATTAAATACCATTGATAATTAAGGACTTCACATCTAAATAAAATATTAATATTTAAGTAGAAAAATATATTTTATGAAATTTTAATTTCAAGTCAAAAGCTTTATTTTAGGTAAAAGATTATGGTAAAAGATTATGTATTTCATTAATCAATCTTATAAGATAAAATTTTAAACGTTAGCAAAGGATTTTTAGTAATTTTTCATTTGAGTAATTATTATTATTATTTTTAAAGATACTTTATGTTTCGCTCAATAACTTCATATCTAATAAAAAAAATTAAGAAAATTTATCGAATGAATATTTATAATGATGATACAAGACCTTGAAGACATCTTCATCATAAACAGAAGGAGATTTCTGTAGCGCTCTCCACCCGCCATCATTGAAGGCCCATGTTCGACCGACAGTGAGACCAACTGCTGAAGCATGTTCAAATGTCTCTGTAACCTTCCCTCTTGTCGAAGGATCGACTGCTAGAACCATGAGCCAGTAGGTATTAAACCCATTCACATAGAATGGTTGCCCTCCTACCACAAACTGATTTCCTTTCCTCTCAACCATCTCCAACCTTACTTCATCAAATTCATATCTCCTGCAAGGCATCGAAAAAAATAACAAAAACAAACTTTCCTATTATGATGAACAAGAAATATAGAAGCAAAAGGAACTGAATGAATACCATCTATGATTGCTTTCGAAAGGCGAATGATCAATATCATTGCTTTCAATATCATCGATAGTTGAAGTTGTTGTAGAAATTAATGAAGCTAAAATGGTTGCAAGTAAAAGAAAATTTTGAAGCATTGAAAAGAAGGTTGAGAACATTGTATTTTCTTGTATGAAATGATTTTTTTAATTTTGAGCTATGCTACAATTTCTGTTTTTTTCTGAAGTGTTTTGATGGTATTCATGTAAGCTGGTTGGAGAGATATATATACACATATAAGGAGCTTGGAGTTGGTGCTTAGAACGATTAAATGGCCGTAGCTTGAAAGTAATAGAAAGATTCTGATCTCACTCTCTGAAGCGCGAAGTATTGAGATGAAGGGAGTTGAGTAAAGCAATGGAGTGGGCCTTCAAGATAGAAAACTCTGGAGGGAAGCTTCCTACTCCATAGGGTTGCCTTTTAAGAATGGGAGCATGAGAATTAGACCAGATATTTTAACCATCCGACGTGGTTGGATGTTGCTGGTTTATTTGCTTAAATGGAGTGGAACATTCTTGGTTCAGGTGACACAACGTAGATCTCATTATCGGGCGGGTAGGAACATGGTGTATTGTATTTTATCTTAAGCACGATTCAAACAAATTTGTATGAGATTATTTTTTTATTTGACTTGAAATAAAATAAACGTACTATAATGTAAAGTAAAATGATGAGGGTGATCCTTGGTTATGGCCCACAGTGATTGATGGTGGCCGACGAGTGACAGTGAGGGGCCAATGGTAGGATGTCTGGATAGCGGTAAGATGTGACAACAGTCATGAGAGCCGACAAGTGGTGTACATCAACGGTGACTGACAGGTTAGTGGTGGTGTCAGACGATGATAATGAGGTTAACTTGCTGTAAAAAAAAAATAGACAAAAATTTAGTGAGTTTATAATACATTAAAAGTGAACCAAATAGTAAAAAGAAAAAATCCTTAAAAATTTACAATGTATTTCTTTTTCAGCTAATCAAATATCTAAATTTTACTTTTTTCGTGAAAAGGAATACTTTGAATTATTTTTTTCAACAAACGAAATAACCACTAAATCCCAACATTTACAGAATTTAACAAAATACAAATTTATCTACTAATTTTAATTGCTAAGAGCAATTGCTTATCAAATTAATCGAGTATTTAGCTCAAATGAAAATATATTGTGATAAAATTCAAAATGGTGAGCACTTTTAGCATTTATCCAATCTCATGAAGAATTTTTTGAAAGATGGCAACAGCTTTTTGTTAACCTCAAAATCAGATTTTAATTTTTTTTTATATAAGAAATCATTACATTGTGAGCTCCAAAAATTCGACCCCGGCCTCCCCTAATGCCTTTTCGGAGAGTTTTAACGAATTAAGTTTCTAGGTAAATTTTGGGAATACATATGGGTTTGTAGATAAGACACTACCTAGATATTTTGACCTCATTTTGCGAGGACTTTATGATCTAGTTTCCTATAGGCGCAATCCCCTATAGTTAATTACCCCTTTTGATAACGAGAGAGAACTTTCAATTAAGGCTAACTTTGATCAGATACATAAAAATACGTGTTATCTGACATATTATAGCAGCATGACTTTGCAAATGTGAAAATTTAAAATTTAAATGTAGAAATTTCACCATCTTGCACTTAAAGCGGATGGTAGGGGAATGAATGATGAACTCAATTAAGATCCCATGGTTCCGTCGTTCTAGGTCATCATGGTCCATGGTCTACTTAGTTAGAGGAGGTAGTCGACCCAACATGACAGAAAGATCCCTATCAGCAGCCATGGTTACTTCTTCCAAGGGTGCCTTATAGACCTGAGATATGTATTTAAATAACGGGACAAATTTGAATCCACCTTAGTGACATAGGGCTTTGTGCCCTATCGATTATATCCTATTGATTCATAGCTCAAAGATTTGATGCCACTAAGGAACATACTGACTCGGTTTAGATGGCCCTAGATCATAACCGTTTATCTTGCAGTGTCATTTGACGGCAAAATGCCAGTTAGCGGGATATTATTTGAGAATCAAAATAATATTTTTGACTAGGCATTAACTTAATGTAAGCCGAAATAAATTTTAGTTTGTCCACCCAACAAACTGTTGTGAAGGGTAGATGAATTTTACTTTAAGTGGTTAAATGGTTGATTTCAATTTTAATTATTTGGAATTAGGATTTTTTTGGGATTTTCGTGGGTATTTGGGTGGAGCTTTGAATGTTGGAATTACCCCTCTGGTTGAGATCTACATTTAACACAACCATTATCAGGTTGACTTTAAAATCGCTTGAAAATATTTGAATTTTGGTGTAAGTTTGAGAATATTTTGAAATATTTGAAATTAATCCTTTCGATTGAGATCTTCTATCAACGTGATCATCATCAGGGTGATTAGGCATTTTAATTAACTAAACCTTGTCGACCATATCAACTTGTCGATAGGCGATCAGGTTTGTTAGCTGTATGATTTTATTTAATGAATTTTTTTTGTCATAGACCTTGAAGGTCTTATATAGACGTATAAAATATATATTCCGGTCGACACCTTGACTGTATATATATTTTATAATTCAAACTATATTTACTCCTATCTATCCATATGGAATGACCGGACTTGAATTTTAGTTTATTTATTGACCCACATAGTATCTCTAGACATCGCTTGTGTACCCATACCACGCTCGCCTATAAATTATGGTGCATATATAGTGGTATTTTTGGATGTTTGTAAATGCCTTTTGTCCATTTGTAGGGATGTTGAGGATCCAGTGGCATTACGTAGAACTATAATCATTTGTCAATTGTATACAGGTAGACTATCGTGTACTACTTGTTACTTTCTATAAGTGGATGGTAGTGCACTAATGAATTTCCTGTTATGACTCATACAAAATTGTACTTGTCGTAATCCTTTGACTTTTATAGGAGAAATTTCAAGTTTCTTTCATATGAATAGCCAGATTCTCAATAATTTCTACTACTCATTGCTTGCATGATTTGATACACTTGATTATATACTGAGATAGATTGTATAGTGGTATATCTATTATAGTTCTATCGTATATTCCCACATATCACATGTTAAACATGTAACGGGCCTCCTTCACCAGTTTATAGACGTTCACTAAACACACTATTAGGATGATCATGTGATGAGAAACTTCTTTATCTTTGCTTTTAAAGTTGACGCCTCATCCTCTTCTTCAATAATATCCTCTCTACTTCATTGGCCACATCCAACATCTTTCATATTACGCCTCTCGTATCTGCCAGTTCGAATCACCTCAGATGACACAACAGTCTCTAAAAGAGCCTCTTCTGTTGTTTAATCTTCTAGCATTCCATTATTAACATCTGGGTAGTCTAAGGCTGCCTCCATCTTAGCTACACTATTCTACCTCAATTCCTTCAGATGCTTCTACTATAATTAGACATAGAACTATTATGACCAATAGATGCAGCATGACCACACCTCTTTCTTCTTGATGGAAACATGTTTTTACTTATATTTGATTTATGCTTGTCTTCACTGAAAGCAATTAATCCATCCTCCATTGGATGGCTGACTTCCTCTTTATTTCTTTTAAATTCTAAGTTCTACATACCTTCAACATTTTGATGATAATGCTGCAAGCTGATTAATAGTCTACTTCTAACACTTCCTATAAATATAACATTAGTAATTATTTCTGGAGAGAGCTTGAACATACCTTTTGAACATTTCCTAAGCCAGGTTATAAGAGTTGAAAGAGGTGATGCATTATTAGGGGCATCCTTAGAAGACAAGTATTTCAAGCCACATGTTAGAGAGATCTTTTGACAATTGAGATTATGACTATTCTTTGTTGCTTCTCTTTGATATAATCCTTTTCCACTTAAAAGATTGCCGACATGTATGATTAGCTTGGCTCCATAATCATCAATGTTTTATTCTAATCAAGATGATCATCATAAGATGATTGTTGTTGCTCATAAATTCCATATCAAAGTTTGTAGTCAACTTATGTATAAACCATCATTCATTTACTTGTCTTTGATTTCATCATTTTTACAATTCATTAATCTCATTTTACATGTCAAGATCTTGATTCAAATTAAGACTTAAATCATTTATTCAATGCCCATTTGAGTCCAAGTCTAGTTCAAGTTTGAGTTCAATTATAGTTCAGGCTCAAGATGAGTCTCTTCCATTCGTTCGAGACCCTTGTTGTTAAAATTTTGTTCAAGTCTTTGATATTTAGTTCAAATTCAAGTTCTAGCTTAATTGCTGTGATCTGAATTAAAGCCAATGTTCAGCCTGAGTCCAATTTGAGTTCAGATATAATCCTATATGGTCCATTCATTTAAGTTCTTTTTGTTCATTTGAATTTATGTTTGTTCACAGTAAGCTCAAGTCTTTTATTTATTCTTTGAAGTTTGCATTGAGTCCAATTAATTGTTCAAATCAAGTCCAAATAAAATCCCCTATTTTACTCGAAGTCTTATGTATTTTCAGATAAACTTTTGGCAGCCTTCTAGAGTCTACCCCATTTAGGGGAAACTACAAGAAATTCGGCCTTCCCACTACGCTAAGAAAAACATGTATGGTAGGTGTCCTTAGACACCCATCCATATTTTCTTTATCCCCCATCGATAGTAAACAATATCTTCGGTCCATGGAAAGATATATCATTTACTACCATTATCTCAAATATGAAATTAATGATTTTTTATAGAGATTATCACAGTCAAATACTAGAATGAATATCATTTTGACCCTTTGGTATCATATATAATTATTCCTGGAATATAACTACGATGATCAGGATGAATCCAAAATTTTATAATCTGATCCTATTATCTCATGAGCTAATAACTTCATAATAATGTGTTCGATTTAAAAATTAAAATTCTAAAAATTGAAATTCTCCCAAAGAAAATTAACTTTCAAGTTCACTTTTTTTAACCAATAACTCCCTATATACTGTGGGCTCAGTTCCACACACTAATCATAGATGACGATTGGAAAGAACTTTAATAAACTTTAATAATTTCTTTGTATATGTATTCTAATCAAAGCATATTGTGAAGGAGATGTTGGTGAGTGCCCACTATGGTTCAGTTACATAGTCACACTCATAAGCATCAACAGGACCAGCAATGATTAGATGAGCAAGCTAGGAGGGCATATGTAGGTATATCAGAATAGTACACTTACAAAATTTTTGCAAGTGATGATTATATGATAATAAAACTTATATTATATTTTATATGTAATATGAGTATGCATGACTTTAGGAGATCTAGACTATAGCTAGAGAGGGATCCTCTATGGGTTCTGCATGTATTTCTAACAAACACACTTAGACGCAGGTAATAGGAGAAATGCAGTAGGGACAAATTTATGGATTAGTCTTGCAGGCCTTCGCGTACGAGAGACGATCCTCTTCAACTACTTACCACTTCGCAGGCAGCCAGAAAACTTTAGTTATTAAGCAGGTGGCTAACTAACAACAGAGTTAAAAAATGTTAAAAAATATAAGTGACATGAACACTCGGATATTAAATTAGCTTAGAAGACATGTGCCTCCATCGACCAAGAAGGGCAATGAGCTTACATATTCAAATTAGATTGTCACATAAGATGGCTTTTGATATGTTTTATGTCATTTGATGTATAAGTTATGTTAAAACTATAACAGTGTTATAATTTTTGTTTAATTTTTTTAAATGTGGTTGTTTGTTCATTAATTTGTGCAGTTTAAGTAGTATTATTTGATTATATTTATTTTTAATATAATTATTTTTTATAATTGTTTGGATTATGAATGTTGGAAAGCCCAAAAAATGATTGTAACAGTTTTTTTTGTTATGCTACAAATTTTTTATGGATTTGCATTGAAATATTTGACACAAATGTCGATATGATGACCTGGTATGGACATTTGTGACAGATCTATCCATCACAAATTGTGGCGGATTATCCACCGCATTTTTAACAGAATTTGCGGTGGACCATACAAATGAAGCAGTCATTTCAATAGAGATTATTCTTTCGTAAATCAAGATTTGCGGTAAATTTCTTAAATTTTGTGATATATTTTGCCACCGTAAATAGTTGGTTTTCCGGTAGTGAAGACCAATAGCACTGATATGTTGGTTCATATTATATCGTCGTGACACCACCAAGTCAAGCACCGTAATGCCTAAGTCATTCATACACTTGTTATAAATAGCTTTTCAGTTTATTTTACTTGGAAATTCAGTCATTATAAATGGATTCTTATACTTTTTGAGTGTTTCTATTTAGTTTCCCTTTAGAGTAAAGTCTAAGGGAGACTAGGTGAGTACTAGATACTTTCTTTGGGACATCTTAGCCTATATTGTGTAAGCTGTTATATTGTTGGAGGAAGGAGTGTGAAGAATAACAATTGATCATTTTGAGTGACATTTATCTTTGTGAAATCTCATGTATCATTTTCTTTTATGAATAAAATGAACATGAATTTGCTTTTTGTGTTATCTATGTCTTGCTAATGATTTAAACATATAGCAAGTACTAATATACACTCTTTTTCTTAAATTAGTATATAGATATTTTTAATATTTCTCATTCTTAATTTAATGCATACAATGACCATGTGTGTTGTTAATATATAACGTGATATATTACCTCGATAGAGGAATATTAGAACAAATAGAAGTGTTAAAATAGAATGTTAGCTTGCCTAGATATAGGATGTTAAACCTTCTAGTTCTATGGAGATATTACATTCATAGGAAGGCCATAAAACTTCATTTTCTCTCTTACAAGCTCAACAGAGAACTAGGGATATATATGCTTTGATCCATATCTAAAAATAAGTGTTTCCTTAGGAAAATTATATTGTCTTGCATACATTAGTGCAAAACACTTTATTTTCATTAGTATCCAATTTTCTTTTAAGTCTCTATTAAGTGGAAAAAACTCAAAAAATAATCTTTCTATATTCAGTAGGATAAATCATTCATCTATATTAAACAGTAGTAGTTTATTTGTAATTAAGCAGAATACTTCCTCATGGGATCAACACTCATCTATTTCAATTTATTACTTGATTGACACATATTCTTGTGTATGTAGTGGGCTTTTATTATTTTTTATATATAAAAAATCTAACCACATTTATATTGTACTATAGCTCTATGTGTCGTGCACACCATTAACCGCGTAGCCCCCATCACTTTACCTCCTCTTTTATGTAAAGAGTGAGGGCATATTTATATATATTTTTAGTGGAATGCCCAATATATGTCTTGTATTGATTCCATTGATTATGGGCCGTATGTTCAGCATGTAATTACATTTATATTGTTGGAATTAAGGGAGGACAAGATCATTGGATTTTCTTATTAAGAAACTTGATTTGATTATAAGAATGCAAGATTTAGAAATTATTTGATCAACTAATTAAATTTTTTGAAGTTTTTAATTGTGCTTTAAGTGCTTGATCTGGCTCATTCAAACTTGGATTGGACTACTTTGATATCATTGTGTTCTTCTCGTAGAGATGTTCAGTTAGACTACAAGTTTGTTGAAATCAGAGTTTTGATGATTTTGAATTAATTTTGGATGTTTTTAATTCAAATATGCATCGAGATTCCTACATGATTAGGTGTTTTCAATGATGTATCATGCCCCATAATGATCAAAATCTGAAAAAAAATATGCTCATTTCTTGGGAAAATATGCTCATTTCTTGGGGAAATATGCCCAACTGTTATGTTCATCCAAAAACAAATGCATGCATTTGATCATATACTAAGTTTTAAGTCTGTCACGATCAAATTTAATTTGAAAATCAAAGAAGGGTCACATAAGTTTCGATTAAGGTTGGGATCATATGTGAGAAATATTTGACTATGCATGAATATTGTTCAAACCCTATTTGAACCATGTACTCCAATTCGAGTAGGCTTCATGTAAGGTTTGAACTAAGTTCATACATGATTCAAATAAGGTTTAGCTAATATTTGAATATATTTTGATTATGTTAAACAATAGAGTATAATACATCATAATACAATCACAAAATAAGGAACATTATATTAAATAACAACAATTATATTGTTATTGAAGTAACAAGTACAATCACGATAGCTATAATACCATAGATAAAAGCTATAATATCACTTAATACAACCACTTCATTTTTAATACAATAATGTTAAATTAATCCTCATATGTCTCAGGTGATTATTCTAGTATTAAATTACCTAAATCTTATCACAATTATATCATTATAAAGTCTCCTACTCTAATCATTGCCTAAGATGTGTTGCTGAAAATCTAAAAATGAGAATAAAAAAAAAGCTAAAAATAGAAGGGATTTTTACATACCTAACACTTAAACAACTCTATTTACTTATTTAACACCTAAACTTTCATATTTACCTATATACCACCTTAAAACCCTTATTCTCATCAAAAATAACATTCCGTCTCCTCCCATCAACACCAAACTGCGAAAGAGCGCAGGAACCCCTAACTCGAGCAGAGCAGCTTCCTCTATTGATGTGAATCGCACATTTCACGAATTTACAGCTTGGGCGACACATGCATTTCTTATGTTTGAATCACACAGTTTGCGAATCTCACCTGCTCTTCTTCTCCTTTTGTGAATCTATCCGCTTGGCAGCTAGTGGCGACACATACATTCCTTCTCTTTAGGAATTTTATTCTGATTCCTCTGCAGCTTCAACTGATCTGTTCTGTTTTTATCAATATGCATCATTTGTTTCATCTGCAGCTTGGCGAATTCTCCCTCAAACAAGTTTTTACCAAATCATTGCCCAAGCTTCGCTTTCCATGAAAGGTTCAAACACAATCATAAATAACTATATACCTTAAAGCATCTGCATCCGTTTGCCCAAGCTTCAGCTTGAGAGAATCAAAGCATCGCAGCAAATCGAACTAAAATGCTATAGGCAAAGTAAGATTTCGCATAAAATGAGTCTGTTTGCTTAACTGGAGGCTAACTCCAGCAGACCACATCCAAAAAAAAAGGGTAAAACATCTCAAGCAAATGTGAGCTGCAAAGTGAATAGAGATCCGACGGTGACCTCTTTACATTTTTTTTCGTTTATGTATAATCTTCAATCAGAATAATGAAATGGATTTACCTGAATATAACCGGCGGATAAAAATAAATTGGCGGGAGGTCTGCACCGGCGTCGGGCTAATGGGAAGGAGGGAAGGTGAGCTGCAACGTTAAAGAGTTTAGATGGTAGATGAAGGCAACTCTATATGAGATAGCTGTAGGCAATGCGACTGGCAGGAGGCCTGCATCGGTGTCGGTCCAATGGGAAGGAGGGAAGGTGAGTTGATGGTAGATGAATGCAACTCTAGATGAGATAGCTGCAGACAACGCGAGATGACAGAGCGGCAGGCAACGTGAGAGAGCTGCTCTGTTTTCAGCGCACGAGAGGATGTATTCGCGACGTGGTTTTCACGGGAGTCGAACGACGTGTTAATTTTGATGAGGATTAGGTCATTAAGGTGGTATGCATGTAAATATATAAGTTTAAATGCAAGATGAGTAAATAAAATACTTTTGTGTGTTATGTATGTAAAAACCCCAAAATAGAAATAACCGAACAACTTTTTACTCGAAAGGTCACTTCTACAATAATTGAACGTCTCTTCAAATTCCATGTATTTTGATCCGAGTAAAACTTCGAATATTTCTCCCAAAAAATTAAAATAATAATCATATCTCTCTAATTTTAGAAAATATGAAATATATAACATTAAATTACCCGAACAACATCCATATAAATAAATTAAAAAAAAAACAACAGTAAAGCAAGAGAGGTAAAAAATTTTACATCCCAGTTTCATAAAATTTTTCAATTAAAATAAATAATAATGTGCTACATTCTTTTACATCCTACTTGTGTACAAATCCGTCATCTAAGCTTAAGGTTAACATACAAATTTCAGAGCCATGTAGCTAAGAAAGCCATGAGTGAAAAGTTGAAGGCCGCTACCAACTGGAAACATGACCTCTTACAAGTTAATTAACTGATCAATAAGCTACATGAAATGATACAGATCGGCTTAATATTATCCTTGATGTGTCACACATACACACCAATTAAGCTCCATTTCTTAGTCTTTACAGGCCTCCAATGCTTGAACGTTCTTCCATGTAAGACTTATGTGAACTCTGGATTCAACTTGTTGTCAATAAATCCAGATCCCCAGCTTCTGCACCAGAAAACTTGTTGCGCACAATTGGAGCTACAGCTCATATAGTCATATAGATTCAATCAAAATGGAGCTCCTGAATTTAAAGTGCTCATGTATCGTTTCTCGGTACGCGAAGTTCATTGTAACATTTGAGCGTCTCGGAGCTATAATTTTCCAACGCTTCAAATATCGGAATCAAGCCAGTCTTCAAGCTACAGGATGCTACTTCTTGAATTTGCTTCATGGCCTCTCTATGTTTCGCCTTTTCTTCGTTGAGCCTCTTTCGCATCAGATCTAAGCGCATCATATGTCCACTATTTAAGTCCGTAATATCATTGGAAGCAGACATGGTAATCTTGTGTGCTGCAGCATCTGGATGCTCGTTCACTGTGTTCTGCTTCTGCAGAGCCTTTAACTTCCTGGCAAAATCTTTCGATAAATACTCCGCCTTCAGTTTCTGCTGCTGTTCCTCATCCTGGCTTTCGCATAATCTGTGCAAATTCGTAGCAAAGGCATGCATTGCTGATAGTACCTCATCCTCGGATGTCCTTTCTGTGATATGGAGCCAATTATTGGAGATGACAAAAATGGCAGGAGCTCCAATTCTACCTGGAGAAAATGGTGCAATACCATCAGGCGTTTCTTCTTGCTCCTGATGAAGCCACTTCATTAGCCATCCATTCAGTGATTCAATATAAGCTTTTTGAGCTCTGACCCAGTTGCTGAAACACGAGCACCAGTTCATTAGCTCAAGCTCCAGATCTGCCGTGACTTTGGCAGTCAAACTCTGCGGTGAAATAGACTTAAATAGAAATTTCTGGCTTCTGGCTTCAACAATAGCCTGAAACTGCCTCTGATGGCAATCTAGCATTGACCTCCACATTCGAATTAATCTGCACAACAAAAGATCATGCTCTAAAAACTTGTTATTTGAAGAAATAACTCTTAAGAACAATTGGTTCAAAGATAAATGTAGAATAAGGTGATGGAAAAACAATCAGTCAATTCCACATACTAATCTAACACTCCACTTTTGCGAGCTTCCCTCAATCAATTTTAGGGCTACAAGTGCCAAGTTCTCCTAATTCTTCTATAGCCTCCCCCCAAAAAAGTAATGGCTCCTCTATTTCTAGTGTAAAATTCAACGGACAGGGCCCGTAGATTCTAGTGCGTTTGGCCATATACCGTAAAATCACACCAAGCTTATTTCTAATATACTTCCCCAATAATGTAAAAATTCAATGGTCGATGCATCTAATTAAATTGTTTTGGATAAAAGGTTTAGTTGGGTGTGTAATTTGATTCTTTCATCTTTTCCGATGCCATGATTTGTAATGAATTTATATTATCTTGATGATATTAACGGTCGTGAGCAATTGCATAGCAACACTACCACTATTAGAATTCCCAAAAAATATTATTTTATGGCACGAATGACTACAACATCCTAATTATTCCTTGCGCAAAAGTTTGCTTTCTTCTCTTTTAATAACTAAAAGAGCATTGCAAGCCCAGGGACCAAGTCAGAAATAGGCAAGATTGTTGAGGGTGAATCAAGACGTACCTAGATCCCAACAATTTGATTCATCATCTCGTCCAAGACTTCCTCAATTGAGGGCAAGCGGTCACAACATTCTTTAAATGTAAGAAGATTCCTTCAGAAAAACAAGTGAATTACGCTCATGTAGACTAACGGGTGGTGTAGGAGCATGGTTGGTTAAATTGCTTAATCTCTTAATCCAGAAAGGTGCAAAATATTAAAAACTAGCAGCGAATGAAGCAAATGCAGCAAGCTTATTTTTTGCCTTCCGACTATGAACAAATGCTCCATCTTCAATACCAAATATGCAGATGGAGAGTTGTTCTGTAAGTGGTCATATTGAAGAGTTTTCGTAACAACCTTAATGAAACTCACTAACTGGTAGCATGGTACTTTGGAGGCTTAAAAGAATCCAAGACAAACTTAAGATTAATATAGTTTGGTCTATATATCCCAAGACGTGAATTTCGCATGCATGATGAAATTACAACAAAATAAGACTCCTAAATTGAGGTTTGCTCAACAAGTACCAGGCAAACCTGTGGTAGATGTGGGTAGGGAATACATCCAACACTAAAATAAACTCTCTTCAATTCAAATTGGCTAACAACCCTATTGCCCTTGTTGAACTTATGGCACAAGTGAAAAATAACTACCGAGATACTACCACAAATTGGAGCTGTCCAAATATTTTACATGTTATACAACCAGAGTTGTTCCAACAAGTGCCCTAATAGAAATCAACTACAATGGATGGAGGATCAAGGATAGGAAAAACTAGCAAATCCTGCTGATCACTGATGAGTTCCATGGCGGGGGGGCTGTTGGTTGGTGGAGCTTTTTCCTATATTTTAAAAAATATTTTGTTGCTACCTAGGCAATTAGCAACAAATTAATATGTAATTTTTCAAATAGGATGGACCATAGATAGCAATGTATGTGATTAATTCGTTAATAGTGGATGCATTGAAAATATCACTTTGTATAGTGTATTCAATATATTACAATTCTAGACCACTAAATTTCAACATCCATACAAAGTGGATTCATGAGGGAATTGAAGTGCCTATAGTTGATATGTGGAAGGTTTCTTTTTCCGTTCAAAAATATTTCGGTTGTGAAGATTTGTGTTGTCTTACACAGAAGTTTGTCACATCATAATGGGTTGACCTTGGCATATGCTTTGGGTGTGGTATGATTGTTGTCCCAATGCATATATCTTTTGAGTGAAAAAACAAAAAGATTTGATTATTCTTAATACCAGATGCTCACAAGCTAGTGTCCACAAAGAATGCTGCATTTATCACTATCTCCAATTCCAAGTTGTTAACCGATTACAACGAGAGTGCTAGAATGCAGAACTGTTACAACTACCCATAAGGGAGAGAACCAACGACAATAAGCAATTTACACCCAAGTGTTCAATACATTTAGTAGCAATTTAAAGACCACACCGCCTCAAAAATTCTGAATCAACTACCTACCATGCAAATAATTCAACAACAAAAAAATTTAATTCCACACTCTAATTTTCCAAATTTATTGCATTACCAGATAAACCCAAAGAAACACAAGATTCTTTACGAAATTGTAGATGATCCTGTAAGGAAGCAACTCATTCGACATAATTCAAGTTAATGCACTATATCGGTGCAACTTTTGCCAAAGAAAAAAGGAAAATGGCATATGCACATCGATAGCCGCATGATCAACAATATTATGATTAAATATCGTTTGCCTATGCCATGACTAGAAGATCAACTAGACAAGCTTCAAAGGTCCCTACTACATTCTCTAAATTAGATTTTAGAGTTTGATATTATCAAATACACATTCAAGCTGATGATGAATAGAAGACATCTTTCAAAACCAAATGACTATATGAGTCGAGAGTTATGTCGTTCAAATTGTGCAATGCGTCAAACACAATCAAGTGATTCATGAATAAAGTACTCAAATCATTCCTTAGTATATTGTGTTTGCTAACTTTAAAGATATTTTAGTTTACAGCTCCTCGATGGAAAACCATTCGTATCATCTTGAAAGAAGTACTGACAACCTTGCAGAATTAGCAACTTTACCCTAATCTAGCAAAATGTGATTTTGTTGCAAATAGTATGTATTTCTGGATTTTATTGCATCAAGACAGAGGCTAACCCACAAATTTCTATAAATATTTCATGAAGGTTTAGTGTGATCATGGCATCAATCACAAACTATCAAAAAAAATTTTACATAGGGAGTCAAATAAAAATCAAGCTTCAAGTATTTGAAGGTGTTCCTGTGTCTAGCTCTTGAGTTAGCCTTGCCAAATTTTGAAAATCAATTCCACGTGAAGGTGATGCATTCGTAGTGGATATAAGAGCTTGATTGAATTCATCAATGAAAAGCTGAGTTAAAAAATGAAGCAATGGTCACGTACGAGCAAAAATTCAAAGAAAACAATGGGAACACTACTTGTTGTACTAAGAGTTTGTGTCGTTTGTTGACCACCAATCAGTTCAGTTTTTACAATCACAAGTCAAATGCATATCCAATGGATGATGTTTCTACAAAAAAATTCAGCTTTGTATTTAAGCATATAGAAGGATGGTGTAATTGTGTAGTGGATGCAATTAGTAGAAGAACAAGCTTCCTTGTTGTTGTACAATCAATGATCATTGGAATTTACTCGTGTATTTAGTTTTAATCATGGTTTAAAATTGCGCAATATGAGGCTCGACTTGAGGCCCGCCTTTGCGCAATTCCAGTAAAAAACGCCTCGATGCTTACACCTCGAGTTTTTTTTATGAGGCTTGCGCCTCAACTTGGTTGAGGCCCGCCTCGCCTCACTGGCATGAGGCTTACGCCTCACGCTATATACATTAAAACTTACATAAATCTTGAAGTAAATGCCCAAAATTGGACTCTATAGGAGATGAGAAAGGGGAGAGAGAAGTTCATTATAATGATGATTAAAATGAAGAACTCCTTAGTGATGACAATGCTGACGACTTATGAGTTCTTATGTGATATGTCATTACTATTTATTTTTGGAATTTTGAATTATTTGATAATGAAAAGAATACTGGGATATGAGAAATATAGAATTTTGAGTTGAACTATATTTCATGTTGTCTTATTATTGAGATATTTTAATTTCACTTCATATCTTATGCTTTTTTATATTTTATATTATTCACTCAATTAGTATATAAAAAATTTATCATTTTATGTTTACGCAATCTTTTGATTTTGAGGCTTACGTTTCAAAACGCCTTGAGGCTTACGCCTCGCCTCACGAATGAAAAACGCCTCAATACCCGAATACGCAATTTTAAACATTGGTTTTAATCTAATGTGCTGCTTAACACCCACCCTCAAACCTATTTTGCTCATTTTGCTTGACAACTTCTTCCTTCATGCATAATTATTAATCCAACAAAGGAAAAATTGGGTACCTTATTAATTGTTTCTTACTTAGCTAGCCTCAAACTAAGAAGGGATACTAGCATAACTTCCTAGCTACTAAACTTGAATTTTTGGATCTCACATTCTCATAACATCAACCATTTATCAACCCCACCTCTTTTCAAGGGAGATTCTATGTGAAGAGAGGTGTTGGGATTCATCCGTCTCTCGCAATAACTTTATCTCAACCTAACCCCAAGCCTTTTATAACTGGAACTTCTCAACATGATCCTTGTCAAGAAGCCCCAAACTTAGATAAAATTTCATCCGTAATACCATTAACAGGAAAAAATTAGGATTCGGGAGGATAATTATAAGCTCAAAAAAGTGAGTTTACTTAATAAGAAATGAAACATGAGAAGAGTAATGAAATTTTATACTGAACTTGCCACATGGATTTTGAAGAAGAAAATGAAAGAACAAAAATGCCATAGACAAGATAAAATTAGGATTCAATGATAGAATTATAAGCACAAAAAGAATTGTGGATTTACTCAAGAAGAAATAAAAAATGTGAAGAGATAATTAAAATGTATACATGAACATTCTACACGGAGTTGAAGAAGAAAATGGAAGTGTGATAGCATAAAAATTGAAGATGTTCATTTAAGTAATGACCTAGATCTTGGTTCAAGCAGTTCACATAGACCATAAGGTGTTATGAATGTGATGAAAGATGAGTTGATCAAACCAAGTTGCATGTATATGTGAAAAGAAAACCATTCTCACTATATATGTTGATGGCACTCAAAGAGTACAGCAATCAATAAAACACTTAAGAGTTCGAAATTATGAATCTAGAACAATTCAGGTGTTTCATTGGAATGGAAGTAGCTAAAAACAAGAAAGGTGTTCTAGCCTCCCAACAGAAATACATACTAGATTTCTTGAATGAAACATGTATGCTTGGGTTGTAAGCAAGTTAAACTTAAAAATATAAGAGAGAAACAGGAGAAGTTCCAGTAGATGGGGAAAATACTAGAGATTAGTGAGTAGGCCGTATAGTCATCTCACATGATGCCAAATATTTCCTTTTGGGGTTTACGCCAGCTAAGATTAAGCTTTCAAATGCCTGTCAACAAAGAATGATAAATATCTATCTCCGACTTGAGGATGAATACGAGAAAATATGGCAATCAATTCCCCCGTGAAAAAAATGAGATTTAAAATATTTATTTTGTAGGAATTAAATTAGGACCTCTATTTGCACTTATCATGTTTTGTCTTTTCCATCATTGGCTAATTTTAATTATGATTTTCTTAGGTTTATGATTTTTGCAATATAAAACCAACCCCACGCCTTAATAAAAACCAAGGTTTTAAAAGGCGAAATCGGGAATCGGGGCTTTTTTTCTAAGCGAGACGAGGCGTAAGCCTTGAGGCGGATCGAAGCGTAAGCCACAAAACGATTAAAATAAATTAATTTAAAATTATAAATAATAAAAAAATAACAAAATATTATGTCAACTATGAATTTGAAGAATTGTTTTAAGATAATATTACTGGAATACAAGATTTATAATAAACTCACTTAAAAATAAAACATCCCCTTAGGATCAAGACCCAAAGCAGGCTCATCATCACTTTGATTGTCTTCAAAAGAATCTTCATAATTAAAGTAAAATTCATTCCTCCAACTCTTCCTCATCTATTAATATTTTTCTATCTCCTATTATCAGTTTAAATATTTCATTAGCTCTAAAATGAAACAATAGTAACATACAAAATAATTCATTATATTTAAGAATACCTTTGATTTTTTTCGAAGCTTCAATCTCACTTTGTTTCTTTCTTTTATATACTTGGGTAGTTGCTTCATTGTCTTCTTCATTGACATGACTTTCTCCTTCTGCTTCAACTTCAGATACATCAGCATTCTTAGGAGTAACCCATTCATCATCAGATTGTAACTCATCAACAAGTAAAGGGTCAATTTCATTCTCAATATTTCCTTGATTCT
>NW_021320000.1:168895-177904 GCF_001605985.2 Dendrobium catenatum | reverse complement strand
GCTCAGTACCGAGCATATACTGCTCGGTACCGAGCGTGTACCTAGTGGTACCGAGCATGTACAGCTCAGTACCGAGCATATACTGCTTGGTACCGAGCATGTACCACTCAGTACCGAGCATATACTGCTCGGTACCGAGCGTGTACCTAGTGGTACCGAGCATGTACCGCTCAATACCGAGCATATACTTGCTCGGTACCGAGCGGTGCTGACTCGGTATCGAGTATGTACCTAGCAGTACCGAGCATGTACTGAGCGGAACCGAGCATGTACTGAGCGGACGAATGAAAGAAAGCCGAATCAGGAGTTATTCAAGCTTTCTTTACTACACCTCAAAGTTAAGGCCAAAACACTGCTCACCTGCTCTTCCGACCTAACCGAGGCCTGAACGTTTCCTGCACTCACAACTTCGGCTTCGTTTCCTGCTTTCGAAACCGTTATTGCTTTTGGATTCGTTTCCTGCGTCGTCTCCTTCTGACTTCGTCTCCTGCACTCACGGCTTCGTCTCTTTCCCTCACGGCTTCGCCTCTAGTTCTCCTTTCAATTCTCACAGGAAGCCCTAATCCTATACGCGAATACACAAACACGAATCGGCTGCGTCGTATTTATATATATACCGAAGAAAAAATTTTGAGGCGGTGCCTCATACTGCCTCGAGGCGTTACGCTCTAATGCGTACGCCTTGTACGAAAAAATCATAGGCTTCGCTGGATGGTTCGAGGCGTAAGCCCAGATACGCATGACTTCCGCCTCGACTTGAGGTGCGACTCAATGCGGACGCCTCGTCCGCTTTTTTAATGGTTGATCTATCTCCAACTTGAGGATGAATACGAGAAAAATATGGCAATCAATTCCCTCGTGAAAAACATGAGATTTAAAATATTTATTTTGTTGGAATTAAATTAGGACCTCTATTTGCACTTATCATGTTTTGTCTTTTCCATCATTAGCTAATTTAAATTATGATTTTCTTAGGTTTATGATTGTTGCAATATAAAACCAACCCTAGTCCTTAATAAAAACCACGACAAGAAGTTGTTTCTTTACAGAGTGGGCATAAATGTTAGTAAAGTCCGGCAAGCTTTCTCAAAGCCCATCAATTTTGAACTAGTATTCGCAAGGAACCAAAACAAAAAGGAAAAAATTTTATTATAAAATTCTCTTGAAATAAATTTTCAGAACTGCGTAGCTTTTAAAAAATGTTCTTGGGTTGTACAACAATACAACAACAACAATACTAGCTTAAAGCAATATGGCCTTTTTTTTTGGTTTATGGAAAAATATCACTTTCCATAAACCAAAAAAAAAGGCCATCTACAACAATAATATAGAAAAGACAGATCATTGTAAAAGATGAAAAAAAAAAAGTGTTATTTTTCATATGGAAGAAACAATTAAATCTAACATCCAAAATTTATCAAAATAAACAACTATAGTTGAGCCATAGGAAACAAAATATAAGCTCAAAAATGACATCCAAGAGTGTAAGAGAATGCGGTTATAATCCTCTTGAAAAAAGACAATAGAACCCAAAGAAAAACTAATAGGTGTAAACATAAGAGGTCCAGTGTTTGGGATATGTTAAGCAATGGGAGCATAGTGAAACTGTTTCCTTGCAGTGATCAGACTAGGGATATGTTAAGCAATGGGAGCATAGTGAAACTGTTTCCTTGCAGTGATCAGACTAGTGAACAAAGTGGATAAGAGTAGTGGCTAGGATCATGCCCACCACGTCTATGAGAACTATAAAAAACTCTTGCTTCAATAGCAATAGTATAATCAGTAGCACAACAACGTGTAGCAGGTAACTCAATGGACTGGAGAAACACAGATGAGAGCAATGGTGATGGTTGATACAGTAGAGTCTGTCATCAACTGAGTTTGAATATGTTGCAAGGATGATGAAGGTATGGTTGATACAGTAGAGTCGGTCATCAACTGAGTTTGAAAATGTTGCAAGAATGATGAAGGTCAAATAGGTACTTGGAAACAAGGAATTTTCTTATCATTTCTTGCTATGCAATTTGATTAGTGAGAGTGGCCTTAGATGGTTTGGTCACATAAAATGGCGGCCGCTGATGACCCAGTTAGAAAAGTAAATATTTTAAATTTGACTTATGTTAAGAAAGGTAGAGGTAGACCTAAAAAGACTTAGAAAATATTAGAAATGAACTTTCTTTATTAGATTTAGATGAGAATTTGAATCTTAATAAGATGAAATGGAGAAAAAGGATTCATGTAGCCGCCCCCACTTAGTGGAACAAATGCTTGTTGTTATTGTTGTTATTGTTGCTGAAGGTGACATTGATGAATATATCCCATTTTTTCTTTTAGAATGTTCTATACTCAGTAAATTTAAAACCATGTTGCAAGGATAATTATTCAAAATGAAGCAAGTATCTCAGAGATGTTAGTTGTTTGAAAGTAGGTGGAGCGGAGAAAATCCCATCCCTTTGGCAGTATCTTAAAGAATGATGTAGATGCAACAATATATTCAAGGAAGTTATAAGTATCTAAAAAAAACATTCCAATCATTTGATGTATTTGATGGTGTTTGCTAATTCAAAGATGGAGCATCAAGATCATAGAGTTTTTCACGAGAACCAACAAAAAGAAATACAAGCTCAATATCACAAAACATAGTTGATACTATTGAGTTTAATAAATATGCATGCTGTGTAACAACCCAAAATTTCTGATAATTAAATAAGTTTAATTAAAGTAACTTAGCCTTCATTAATAATTATATATCCTGTTAAACTACATATTAAATAAAAATTTTGTTTTGAATAGATGCTTCCCTTGGGCTATTATGAGAGCAGTTAGAGTAGTGGGGTCCACTCTTTGGATCCTTATCAGTATTCAGAATGCATCCAAAACGCCTCTTGTAGAAGCATACGGTGCAGAAATTCTTCACAGGGAGAGTTCGGAACATCACTCTCCCGGGACTGTAGCAATTACCGCTGATTTGTGAAGGAAAATCGCAGAATCCACTGTAGCAGGCGTCGGCACAGTGGTATTTGGCATAGAGCTTTTGCAATTGGTCACAGTAAGTATTTTCATGAAATATTAGGTTGGTTTCCTGAAGTAAAATGCAATGAAATGGCTATAGAAGTTTCGGTTTAGTGTAGAATTTTTATTCCTTTGTTTGGCACAGTGAAGGAGAGCACTTTAGCAGTTTGGAAATCAGTAGAAAATAGACCATATTATTGAGGAAATTTTGTGAGAAGGATTTGCTTCCATGGCAATAGAGAGTGTGCAATACAGGTATTATTTTATTAACGAAATAGATTATTAGTGAAAAATAGAAATCAAGATTTAGAAGTTGTGATCTATTTTGTAATAAATTGTAGTTAAATTCTAAGTGAGAGGGAAGTGAGAACACTGAAGGAAGAATAAAGCTTAAAGAAAAGGAAATCAAGATAAATTTGATCATATGCAAAGAGAGAGTTTCGAGGTGACTTACAATCGTAGAAGAGTTCGTAGTAAGGAATTGGAGGAAATAATTCATCAAGGAGGTAAGTTATCTAAAGTTAATTACTGATTTTTATATTTATTATCTCTTTTCAATGGTTTGAGTAATTCAATGCATTATGAATACTTGCATAGCAACCATAATAGATTTCATTGAAGTGTTCATTTATAAACAAATGTACTTTATGTGGAAAGTGAAATGATATTTGATCAAATATGTTATTTCAATCACTTTGATGATATATGTTAAAGAAAGTTTGCATTTGCTAGATAATGCATGTCAAACTTTTCTTACAACACTTGTACAGCTATATAAGTGATAAAAGAGATGAATTATAAATATGAGAGTTATTGAATGTTTATTTAATAAAGATTGACTAAGTTATATTATGATATCTACATGGTCAGGTGGGCAAAAGGGACCTAATATGAAACCTGAATTGTTGATGGGGCAAAAGGGACCCCAAGGAAATGGATACCTGCATAGCAGGTGGAGCAAAAGGGACCCCTAAAGAGGCAAAAGGGACCTCTATGAAATTCAATGGTGATAATGTCAGATTTATCTGGGCTCCATTGAATATGTTAAAGTATAGCCAAATCTTTTAAAAGATTAAATATTCAATATATATCTCAAATGACATAAAGGATGATGTTCAATATGATGTTTTGATGCTTTTCAAATAATGATAAGTTAGTGAAATGATTAGCTCAGTATTGTATTTCATTTTATCAATTCATTTTTATTGTTATTTAAGTTTGCATAGCTTATGTGAGCCTCATAGCTCACCAGAACTTTCTTCTGGCTGTTCTTATATGGTAAAGAAAAAGATAAAGTTGTTGCTGAAAGATTTCAAGTACCTCAATGTTATGTGTTATTTCTATATCTGTTTGCAAGGATTAGCTAAGGGTATGTAAACACTCAATTGAAATATTTTGTTTGGATGTTCTTTAGTGGCTCTGTAATTAGGTTGTGGATGTTTAAAAATGTTAAGTACTTTAGTTAATGTATCCATGAAGGTTTATGAGATACTTCGTATAATTATGCAAGTGGTTATCTGTTTCCAAAAACTTTATAGAAAGAAAATGATATGTTTTAACTGTTACACTCTACAGTACTAGTCAAGGGTATTGTGGGGTGTTACATGTTGTGTGCCGAAATATTTGTGACAATAGAGAGATAGAGTTTAATATTCAAGCTTTATCTGAAGATCCAGCACACACACAGATTAGTTCAAGTATCATAAGAGATACCAAAATTTTTGCATAAAAAATCTAAGAAAGGGAAAAACCACAACGCCCCATTCAATCGAAATGATTTAACTAGTATTTATCATTGATTACAAATGAAGCCCTTCCTTGAGGAAGATAATGATATAATGAAAATAACATATTATGAAGTTTAAGTTAGAAAAATCCTTAGCCAGGAACCCAATATAAATAATATTGGGAGTCAAAGTTGATGTCGATGGCGTGCATTCATTCTATAAGTGATGTGTTGGCAATATTAGTGACGGTAGGTGATGAAGCCAGAAGGCATTGGAGTAAGTAGGTGATAATAAAGAAAAGATTATAGGTCAGAGGATTGTAGTTGGTGAACGACAGAGGTTGGAGGACCGGAGTTAGTAGTAGTTGGAGATCGTAAGGACCATATTCGGGTGGTGGTCAAAGTCGGGCGGTGGTGATCCAAGTACCTAAGTTGATGGACAACGGAGGTCGATGGTGATGACTGGGTGACAACCCAACAATGATGCTCTGGGATCTATAGAGCCTCAAAGCTTTCTTGAATATCAAGAAAGAGTTTAAGCTATAGGTCATTGCTCGAAATTTACTGTTTAGGCCCCATTAAGCACCAAAAGTGTTAAAAATGGTCTAGAATAACCAAAAAGGTTTAGGAGACCGCAAAAGCATCTGAATCGGACAATCCAGGAAGGATATGGGGTCGAGACAGCTTGCACACAAACTGGGGGCCCATGCTCAGTACCCCTTTTATATTTTTCCCTTTTTTTTTTGAATTGGCAACTGCCAAGGGTACAAGAATTGCATGCTCAGTGAACTTTGGAAGCTCTTTGGAGTTTCTTTTTATTTTGTTTTTGAAATTCCCTTTAAAATAGAATATTTTGATTTTTGTGTCTAAGAAATCCAAAACATTTCTAAAAGGATAGGAGAAGCTGAGGAATTGCAGTTTCAACATTGTGATATTTTTCAGCATGTTACTAAGGCTTTCTCATCAAGAGATGAGATTCTTCCGCTAGGGGAGAATTGATGTATACAAATATTTATGTACTTTTTTATATTTTGATTTATTATGTTTTGTAATTTTATTTGGTTACCCTATGATGGAAACCAACTGATGATAATGCTAGGTTGGAGTTCTTAGGTTTGTCTCTCCCATTCCGTCACTTTGATGCTTCAGTTTCCCCTTGACAGCTGTCCCTTGGCTACTATATGGATGCTTCGGTTTTCCCCCTTGGTACTTCGGTTTCGCCCACCTTGGTAGCTGGGTTGTTGCTTCAGTTTTCCTCCACTTTATGCTATATGGATGCTTCATTTTTCCCCCTTGACAACTATCCCTTTGGTCCCTGTTTGCAGCAGTTTGATGAGTTTTTATTGGACGGATATGTGGTGTTTTACCTACCCGCATTAATTACTCTTTCCCCCTTTTTCTTCCCTATAAATAAAGGATGTTTTCCCACTAGTTTTGAACAAATTTTTGGTGAAGAATTTGCATACAAACCTGCGGGTTTTTCTATCTTGCGAGCTAGCCTCCTTTCCCTTCCCCACTATTCCTTCGTCCCGATTTTCTATCTCTTCTTCTCTATCCACAATTCTCGCCCCATCTGTATCCTTCTTCTCTTATGAGTGTGGTGGTGTCTGCTGCCATGTTTTGGCTGGTATCTGCCGGAGAAGTGTGGACTTGTGCCGAATCGTTTCAGTGGTGGGGTTAGATATATCCTTTAACCAGCTATCATTTATATTTCGAGCTTTGCATGTGAAGTGACTGCTTGTTAGTTGTTTTGAGGGTAGCCTTATTGTCATTTCTTTATGTTTACGGATTTTGTAAGCTATTTTGTAGAACTTGTTTCTACATTTAATTTTATAAGTGGATGTTAATGCTCTACTAAAAGGAAGAAATTCTCTAATTGCTTTCCTAAGTATTCTCCATAAAATATTTAAAAACTTAGGTTGCATCAAACATGGCCTACCTTTGCGCTTCTTCTCATTATACCCCAGTATAGGTGATGCAAGATCGACGTTGGCTTTGAAATTATAGGAGAAATTATGAAGCCGAGGCAAGACTTCTTGAAAATTGTAACAAGTTTTATGGGAGAAGAGATCGGTGTTGATATTTTGAATGTTGTAGAATACTTCATAAAATCTCCTATGATGTTAATAAATATAATGTATATACAATAACATGTATGTAGCCTTGGAATAAAACTTCTTATTTATATAACCCATGAATGTATCTTCCTCCAAGCTTAACTAATGTTTAAAATTAAGTTGCTAGAAATAATGTGATCTTAGTTTTTTGCATGATAGTGTTTGATATCCTAAGAACTTGACCCCCATAAGGTACTGAGCATTCGTGGATGCATGCATCATGCATCTTTTCCCTTCGGTGTATAAGCACGATTGCCATTGCGCCATTATAGTGACAAGCTTCATAAATAAAGTCTCTTTGAATCAAGCTTCTAATTTGTACTACAAATTATTATAAAGAATTGTCTTTTATAAGCTGTGGGTGTAAGTGTTAACCCTAAACCATAACCTATGGCAAAAGGTGTTGAGAGAGAGAGACCTACTAAGAGTATTTGATGAAGAATGTTCAATCTGCTAAAAGTTATCGCCAAAGCATTTTTTGATGGCGCTAGACCTATCTAAAAATTTTTACTAGAGTGTTGCTCGATGACATTAAGCAGAGTAGAATAGGTCGAGAAAAATCTAGTAAAAATGTTTGACCTATCTGAGGTTGTTTGTCAGAGCAATGATCGATAATTTTAACCTAGGTGAAAGAGGTAGAGAGAAATTGACCAAGAATATTTGACATATTCAAACATTTTTATTAGAACATTGATCGATGATATTAACCTGTATGGAAGAGATCAATGGAAATCTACCAAGGTTATTTGACCAATTAAAAATAATTTGAATTTCTTGATGCCATTAACTTATATGGATAAGGTCAAATCAAATCATCTTAGGATCGATTATACCCTAATTGGGAGGAGATGAATATCATGTGTATCCCAAATCAATAATGAAGCTTACTCGCTAAGTTGAGGCTTACTACTCTACTTAGGAGTTGCCCGTAAATTTAGGTTTAAAACACACCTTATTGCTTCAGTTAGAAGTAGCCAATAATTTGAGTTTAGGGTAGGTCTTACGGCTTCCATTAAAAATGCCTTGAGATTTTAGAGGATATGGCAAGTCTTATGGCTTCCATTGGAAGTTGTCTGTAGGTTTGATTGGGATAGAACCAACTACTTTCATTAAAAATTGCCTATAAGTTAAGGTTTGGTTATTTTACTTCCTTGGAAGATCTCTTAATGAATTTTTTTAATAGGATTTACTAGGCTTTACTACTTCACTTAGAAGTTACATATTAGGTTAACCAGTAGTTACTTAGTTTAGCACATTTCACTGCCTTGCAACACTATTTTGTTCTATTTTAGTGGTGATTTTTCTTATAATACTAGCGCTTTATTTTTGCACTAGAATTTTTGTTTACAGTATAGTGTTTTGTTTCCATACTAGTTTTGCTAATACTACTAGCTCCTTATTTTTGCACTAGCGTTTTTGTTTACAATAATTTCCCGTTTAGCAGGTTGACTATTTTCTTATAAGAAAATTAGATAGTTTAGATTACAAAGATTGTAAAGTTATTCCGAGTGAAAATTTATGTACCCAACATCGATTATTAGTTTTGGACTTTAAGATAAAGGGGCAGATAATAATAAATAAAGTAAAACGATATTCTAGGATTAGATTGGGATATTTAAAGAATATTAACAAAAATATTTTTGAGAGTAAGATTTTAGATCTTAAGATTTTATCTGTGCATGAGGTTGCTAATGTTATGTGGGAAAAAGTGACTAGTGATATTAAAAATATTGTAAAAGATATGCTTGGAGTATCAAAGGGAAAAACTCCTAATAGTAAAAATAGTTGGTGGTGGAATTCAAATGTACAAGAAAAGATTAAAAATAAGAAAATTTGTTATAAAAATTGATTTAATTTTAAAAATTATGATAATTGGGAAAGATATAAAGAGGCTCGTAAGGAATCTAAAAAATCAATATGCGATGCAAAGACCTTAGCTTTTAGTGATTTATATAATAGATTGGATACTAAGGAGGGAGAAAGATATATGTATAAGTTAGCCAAGCAAAGAGATAGGAGTAGTAAGAATTTAGTTCAAGTGAAGTGTATTAAGGATGAAGATCAAAAAATACTTTTCTTAGAAGATGATATTCAACAAAGGTGGATGAGATATTTTGCTAAACTTTTTAATGAAGAATGTGAAAATATGATTGA
>NW_021320000.1:153357-167087 GCF_001605985.2 Dendrobium catenatum | reverse complement strand
TTAATTAATTAAAAAATATTTTAATTAATTAATTAATTAATTTAATTATTCATTCAGTTTGTTTTGTTTTAAGGCTCACATTATATTTTATCAATTACACAATTAATCAATTGATTAAATGGTTAATGTTTATTTTCATTAATTACTCAATTAATCAACTGATTAACTAATTGTTTGTATTTTATTAATTGCTCAAAAATTTTAATTAATTAATTTAATAATCCAATAATTTTAGTTAATTTAATTAACTAATTAAACATCACGCTCTCCAACAACTCTAATAAAGGTTTTTAGGAAAATTCGACAGCCTCCTAATATCCCCTCAGGATGAGGAATCTCAAGGCCTAAGCTAGTTTGTGTTTAAGGGAGGTGGGCAAGCAAAATTTCATTTGTACGAGTCCGTTCGCGAGTGGAGTAGACGTAGACAGTGTTCATATGTGTGTGCATAAGACTTCAGATCTAGGGCTCGGAATTGGAGCTTCAGCGGTATTTTGAGCGTGAAAGGTTGAAGGCATGTGCAATCTATTGTGCAAGACGGAGCGGAGCCGAGGGAGTGAGGTCAGTGACAAAATTTGGGAGAAAGAACAATTCGAACGTGGGTTTGTTCGCATGAGATGAAGTAGATAGAGGTCGATTGGGCATGGGTTTTCTCACATGCCAAGTGAACAGGAGGTGGCTCACCGGACGTAGCTCCTTTACATGTAAAGCAAATGGGAAGCACGAGTATACAAGAGGCAGACAGAATAGGTGCCGATCATAAGGGAGGCTGGGAGTGTTCGCGTGTATTTTCTAGCATGTAGAAGTGGAACGTTGTAGTTGCTTGTGGAACGGATTGGGTCAACTTGGTGCAGAGGAGTGGGAGAGCTACTCGATCAGAACGCTTGATCGAGATTACCAGAGACAAAGAAAGCAACTGACGAGGATCCTTAAAAAATTGAATGCAAGTCCTTATTTTTTTTCATTTTTTCATTGTTTTATATGAGCGGTTCCCTCGATGGCGTGCCGACATGCTTAAGTTATATTTATTTATTTATTTTTAATTAAAAAATGTATTCAAACAACTTTATCTTTAAATCCTTACACCCTTATCAAAGTCGTAATATGACTTTGCCAAAGTAGAAGCCCAATTGGGGACTATTTTGAGTTCGGGATTCACTTAAAAATTTCTCAAATTTGATAGAAGCTTTATGAAAGATGATTGCTCATAAAATTGCCTTGTATTCAAACTGGAAGGAATTTCATGAGTACAATCGTGTTTGAGATGTTAGCATCAACTTCCCTTGTGGGTCGCAATCAGGTTAAACTCTAATCCTAATATGATTTTCATGAAATTAATGCAACAATGAATGATATTTGAGACTGCCTTATTGTAAACATGCTCGAGACATTGACATGAATAACCTTTCGAGGTTATAACAAAGAATGCTCCACCAGCTAATAATCAAACGATGATATTTTAGTTGATGCTATATAAAGAGTAGTTCAATAATCATAAAAGAGAAGAGACATCTGATTTTTTACAAGACAAAATTAGGAAGAGAAAAACCACGAGCCTAGCCTAGTTGAACAAATTATACTAATATTCGTCATTGCTTACAAATGATGCTCTTCTTTGAGAGAAGACATTAATATAAAGTAAGAATATATTATGTGGTCGAAGTTGGAAGAGTTATTTGGCAAGAATCTAGCATAAATGAAGTTGGTAGTTAAATTTGATGTCATTGGCATGCATTAATCATGTAAGTGATAGCGTGTGTTGGCATTATTAGCGATGATAGGCGATGAAGCCACTAGGCATTAGAGTAGCTAGGTGATAATAGTCAAAAGATTATACGTCAAAGGACTGTACTTAGTGAGTGACAAAGGCTAAATGATCGTATTCAACAAGCAACAGAGGTTGAAGAATCATAATCGGCAATTGATAGAGGTTAAAAACGATCGTAATCAAAAGATGATATTCTGAGGACTGTAATCGTACGATGGTGTTTCAAGGACCGTTATTGGGTGACGATGATCCAAGGGCCATAGTTGGTCAACAATTGAGGGGGGATAGTAGTCAGTGGGTGATGGTCGGCCAGCAACTTAGTGGTCCTACTCAGACATATTTAGAGCCTCAGAGCTCTCTTGAATCTCAAAAGAGAGTTCGGTAACTACAAGCTCCCCCTCCCCTATCTCAACGTAGAGTAGGAGATTATTTATAGATATTTGAGAGTGATATTCCCATAAATATGAAAAAAATGACGAACACTCGATTAGACGACCCATAATAATTTCTTTTATCATTAAACGTTCATTAACATATAAGTACCTTAATAAAATCGCAATTCAATGATCTTGGGCTTGTTAGATTCATCTCATTAAATTGCTCGATTCAACTATTAACATGTTATATTTGGAAATCGTTTAAACATCCAATTAATGTACTGTATTTTGGTCCTACTCAGACATATTTAGAGCCTCAGAGCTCTCTTGAATCTCAAAAGAGAGTTCAGTAACCACAAGCTCCCCCTCCCCTGTCTCAATGTAGAATAGGGGCATATTTATAGATATTTGAGAGTGACATGCCCGTAAATATGAAGAAAATCAAGAACACTCAATTAGACGACCCATAATAATTTTCTTTACATTAAACATTCATTTAACATTTAAGTACCTTAATAAAATCACAATTCAATGACTTGTCGAACAATAATGACATGAATTTTAGTAGTAATAGACCTAGTGAGGGGATTGTGACTTTGGGCGATCAAGTCATTAATAAGAGTACACGATTTAGATATCTTGGATCTATTGTTCAGAGTGATGGTGAAATAGATGGGGATATTATCAGCAGAATTCAAGTTGGATGGTTGAAGTGGAGGAATGCATCGGGCTTGTTATTTGATAGAAATGTACCCCTCAAACTTAAGGGAAAATTCTATAAGATGGTAGTGAGGCCTGCAATGCTTTATGGTGCCGAATGTTGGCCTTTAAAAGAGAAGCATAATACTAAGTTAAGTGTGGCAGAGATGAGGATGCTCAGGTGGATGAGTGGCTTTACCCTTAGAGATAGGATACAAAATGAGCATATACGTGAAAAGGTTGGAGTAGCTCCAGTAGAAGATAAGATTAGAGAAAGTCGCCTTTGTAAAACCCGAAATTTATCATTTGAGTGCGTCGCACACATATCGATGCGCCGCGACGAACTTAAGTGAAATTTCGACGTCGTTGGAATTTGACGAAATAAATTTCAGGCGGGAACGAGATCGGACGCGAAATTTATTTCTCATCAACAATTCCATTCAATTTTAGCTAATCAAAATAAATAAAGCACCTCTACAACATTATCATAACACAAGTCTATCAAAATGTACAAGATGGCCGTATAAAATATTTTCTACACAATTTCTGCATGTCATCCAAAATAACAAAAATAACTACAACATCTACTACTACTAAAGACAGTAAAGAAACCTGTCACCCGGTAAGCGTCGTCTGTAAGTAAGCCTCGGGTGATCAGCCATCACCTAAGAGTCGGGTCTCCTGAAAATTTCCCAAAACTAGAGAATGATCTACGCTCAGCAGAAAGTTCTAATCGTAAACATGCTCAATTGACATAAAAATATTGATTTACATGCTTTAAGAAGAAAGGGGAACATGTGTTTAATGTCTCGATTATGTCCTCATGAAAGGTATGTAAATGTCATATGCATATGTCATAGCTATATCTAATGCATCTTCTTTTACTTATTTAACATATTCAACCGTCCCGGAGTACCGTCTTGTACTGATCAGGTACACATCTTTTGGCCATTTATTTTCCTCAATCGCCCCAAGGGCCATATGTGCCTTTGGCACCGTTTTTGGTACTCCGTATTCAATCATGCACAATCAAATCAATATTTGTTTCACATGACTATATATTCTTTCCTTCCTTACAAATGTTTGACATAAAGCTTTACACATGAATTTGAAGCATGAAAGAAACAAAATAAATATTATATTTCTATAAAAGGCTTTACAATATAACATGATATAAACATGAAATAGCAATTGAACATGTAAGGAAAAGAATTCCTACCTCCACAACCTTCTTCTCCGCTTTCGCTTTCTTTATTCTTTTTCTACTACCTAAAGACAAAGACAAAGAATTCATTTAACCTTATGTTCCAACATTGCTTTTCTAGGTTTCCTATAATTTTGCTTAACCTTATGCCAAAGAACATCACCCGATTTTCGGATTTAATTAAATAGCAATGATAGGAACTTCAAAAGTCATCTAATTTAGCCTAAATCCTTCTAAAACATCCATCTTTCTTTTAGTTATATATAAATTCTTTTTATTTTCGGAATTATGCATCAAATAATTAGCAAAATTATTCTTGTGCTCAAAACTAAAGTTTCAAGATTATACGTCAAAGGACTGTACTTGGTGAGTGACAAAGGTTAAATGATCGTATTCAATAAGCAACAGAGGTTGAAGAATCCTAATCGGCAATTGATGGAGGTTAAAAATGATCGTAATCAAACGACGATATTTTGAGGACTGTAATTGTACGATGGTGTTTCAAGGACCGTTATTGGGTGACGGTGATCCAAGGGCCATAGTTGGTCAACAATTGAGGGGGGATAGTAGTTAGTGGGTGATGGTCGGACAGTAGCTTAGTGGACCTACTCAAGACATATTTAGAGCCTCAGAGCTCTCTTGAATCTCAAAAGAGAGTTCAGTAACTACAAGCTCCCCCTCCCCTATCTCAATGTAAAGTAGGGGATTATTTATAGATATTTGAGAGTGACATTCCCGTAAATATGAAGAAAATCAAGAACACTCAATTAGACGACCCATAATAATTTCCTTTATCATTAAACGTTCATTTAACATATAAGTACCTTAATAAAATCGCAATTCAATGATCTTGGCCATGTTAGATTCATCTCATTAAATTGCTCAATTCAACTATTAACATGTTATATTTGGAGATCGTTTAAACATCCAATTAATGTCCTGTAGTTTGGTCCTATTCAGACATATTTAGAGCCTCAGAGCTCTCTTGAATCTCAAAAGAGAGTTTAGTAACTACAAGCTCTTCCTCCCCTGTCTCAATGTAGAGTAGGAGCATATTTATAGATATTTGAGAGTGGCATGCCCGTAAATATGAAGAAAATCAAGAACACTCAATTAGACGACCCATAATAATTTCCTTTATCATTAAACGTTCATTTAACATTTAAGTACCTTAATAAAATCACAATTCAATGATCTTGGGCTTCTTAGATTCATCTTATTAAATTTCTCGATTCAACTATTAACAAGTTATATTTGGAGATTGTTTAAACATCCAATCAATGTCCTGTATTTTTTTTCAAGACCTTGATTTGGGCCTATTCGAGCTTGGATTAAACCATTTTTATGTTGTTTTGTTCATCTCGTTGAAACATTCATTTTAATTGTATGTTTGCCGAAATCGGATTTTGGATGGTCATGTTTTAAAAGTTTTCAGTTCCAATATGCCTCGAGATTCATGCCCATTCAATGTGATTTTTGATGACGTATCAATACCAATAGTAGAAGATGAATTTATCCAAAGGGAAGAAGAATAAAGGAGGCATGGATGAGCACAACCAAAAATAACTAAAAAATGAAATGGGCTTTAAGCCATTATAAATTTAGAGTATGACGGGTTAGATGGGTGTGCCTAGGACACATGGCAGTGAATTATAGGCTTATAGGAAAGTAAGTAATAAGGGCAAGCAACAGGAAGCAGCAACTACGTGCATGTGGTGATAGTGTTAAGCAAGTAAATCAGCACGCATCGACAACACAAGTCAGCAGAATGTAATATGTCTAAAAGAAAATCATTTTTCAAAGTAGGATGGGATTACATGGGTTGGGAATTAACCTTGTTCTAATAACATACTAGAGGAGAAAGATACTTTAGCTTTTATAATTCACTTAAAAAACCCTCCTATTTATAACAAAAGAATCATCATAGCATTCTAAGTTACAACCAATTAATATATTCCACTCACAAACTATAGACCGCTAGTCAAACACATGGGCTATTTGGTTGCTTAAAAAAGAAATTCAATATTTCAATGTAAAAAGAATGAAGCGTAAAAGGAATGTGGTGTAAAAGAATTACTTGGATGAGTGTAAAAAAATATATATGACTTCACATTTTTTTGTTTGGTTTGAAGCAAAGTGAATGCAATGTGAAGTGTAAAGAAGTTGTGCATAGGGTAGTCAGCAATGGTTAGTGGCCGAAGGCCGAGGACTGCTAGCATTTGAGGGCGGCGGCGGTGGTGGATTCCGGCCAACGACTATGGGCAGCAATGGTCGGCGGTGGCTAATGTTGGGGGGCCAACAATGGCGTACAACGATGAACGGTGATGGAAAAGGATGGTGGTAGCGATAGCGGTGGTGGGTGGCTAGCATAAGTAGTGGTCGGTGGCTGTGATGGTGGTGGTGGTCGGCGGTGGATGATGGCAGGTGGCGGTCAATAGAGGTTTGATGCTGCCTGTGGTGGGCAATGGCAGAGGTAACGGGAGAAGGCGGGCGGTATCGGTTGGAGGTGGCACTGGTCTGCAGCAACGGCGCGTGGCGGTGGAGACGAAGGCTGTCGGCGGTGCTTAAGCAAAGCTTTGGAGCGATGAAAACGATTTTAGCTCAAAACTGGGCGAGAATGATTTACCTCAAAAATGAACTAAAATGAAATAAAATGCATTCACTTTACCTTGGATTTGTTTTTCATCCAACCAAACATCAAACTTCTCAAAACCCCTGCATTAATTTTACTTTATATTCACTTTACTTCTAACCAAATAGCCCCCAAGTATTTTCCTATATTAACAACCCCAAATTCAATCATATTATCATGAGAATCTTCAGCAAAACACAAAACAGAAAAGTATCAACTGAACCCAAGTCTTATGAGCATTATATCAAGTATGAAGCTTTCATCCTCTAAGTGACAGGAAAAAGAAAATTAGCACATGCAGTATTCCATGATATCTTTCTCGTTCTCTAATAAATAGTTGTTGAAAAAAAAACAGCAAAAGAGTGAATAATCTCCAAGTCTAACAAGCTAGCAAAGACAGAACAATTCACTAAATCATGTAAAAGAAACAAAATAAATTTAGTTTATAGCTAATATTATGACGATCCATACATGAATAAACCATGGTAGATCACATATAAAGACCACTAACTCCTTAAATTTCATGTAAACCATAGTTTAACAAGACAGTTATCCTTTCCAGTTGTTAGTAGTTTGGTTTAGGTCACTCATACTTATTTTGTTCTCTTTTTCTTCCTCATCATTCTCCAAAAATGATTATGGTAAGCAGTAAGCAACCCAAAATTGTTTGGCTCTGCTCAACTAAATGGAAAGAGAAAAAGAGTATAGGACCCCGTGCACCTCTGTTATGTATAGTGGAGAAAGATCCCTTTCCACTCTCGCTCCCAAAATAAGCGCCATGTTCGACCCTATCATCAAATTGCTCATGTTGCAAGTGTTTAGCCGTGCGGGATGAAGGGAGGAAGAGGTTTCATTTTAAGTGGGTGGGGCCTATTCTGTGAGGTACGCCTCACCCAGAATTGTGTAATTGCGCCTCTGAGGCGCGCCTCAGTCCAGGTGAGGCGTACACCTCAGCCAGGTGAAGAATTGCATAAGCCTCGAGGCGTTTTTTGGTCAAATTGCATAAAGGCGCGCCTCTAATTGCGCAATTTTAAACAGAGATAGGGCCCAATCCAAAACAGAGAGAGAAGAGATCTTAGCCTGTTATCAATATTTAGATACAAGTCCTTCAAGCTTATTTATTTTTTTCTTCCTCATCACTCTCAAGGCAAAAAAGTTATGGCCAGTAGCCCCACATGCCCAGCTCTGCACATCTCAATGGAAAAGATAAGAGTATAGAGGCTATCTATTGGCAATGGTTTGATGTAAGCACTTCATGCTTATTTTCTTCTCTTTCTACCTCAACACTATTGAAAAGTAGTTAGGGCCAGCAATCCCCAAATGCCGAACCTTGAAGAGTATTAAGGGTAGGAACCTCAAAAATATATAGAGATATATACTTTTCTGTTGTCAATAGTTTTATGAAGATCATTCAAGCTTATTTTTTTATCTCATTCTTCCTGATCACCTCAAGAAGTGGTTAGGACCAGCAACCCCTAATGCCTGGCTATGTTCATCTCAATGGAAAAAATAGGAAGTGTAGCGGCTATCAACCCCATTCAAGTCACACGAGCGTTTTTAGGGGATTCTAGGCTGCTCCACCTTTTAGAAAGACATCAATGAAAGAGAAAAAGAAAAATGGGCAAGTGACCGACATTGAACTATAAATTATATGAGAAAACCTATACAAAACTTTTGGAAAGGATTTTTTTTTTATTTTACTCAATTAAAAAACCAAAATGAATCTTATGAAAAAACCCAAACATTCCTACACTAAACTTCAGCTGTTTAGATTTAATATCAATTTACCAAAAAGCCTGAAAAAATATAACGTACCCATGAATTAACTCAACTAGTTGGGGCCGCAATTCTTCATCTCTTAGCTTGTGTATCCTTCTTGAAATGGCATCTACAGATTTGATTGTCATACTAATCTTTGTGATGAGCTTATTTATTGCAGCTCGTGTAGAATCAATCTTATTAGACTCAGCTCCCCTGTTATCCAGAGCTTTGAGGCGAGTGTACTTCCTATCATAAAACAACCTCAGCTTCTCTTCATCCTAGCACAACAATCTTATCAGGTTTAGCCAAACTTTTTTAAACTAGAGCCGGACAAAAAAAATGTTGTCAAAAGCAGAAAGACCATTTATGTTGTAAGGCAGTTAAGAACTTAAGATTTACTTTTAGAAGGAATTCTAGTTCACCGACAAATATAACATAACCATCCATTGCATGAACTGTATCTTGCTTGATAGATTAATTTTTTTTAATGAAAGAAGACTTGCATGTGGTTACAGAAACAAAAATAAAGAGCATTACGAGCAGGATCATAATGAATCACATAGAAATAGACGAATCAATTTTCATAAGAATAATTATGAAAATTGATATATTATGGTAATATTACCGTGTTCAGAATAATTAATCAAGGCTAGTTGGGCAGAACCCCTTAGCAAAAAAGGCATGCATTTTCTTTAACGGCTAGCTAACAAGCATACACTTTATTTCAGCTTTAAAACAATTGGTAGCACATATATGAATGGAGAGGAATTATGAAGCTGACTGAAGTTAATAGAAAACAGGCATCATCAGAATTAGCCTTACTCTAATTATTTGGGGGTCAATATTATGAATCTTTCTCCATTAGTTCCTAGTGAGTGGTACATAAGGTATAAAGCTTATTTTATGAATAAATATTTGTGCAATTTCTATCAATGCTACCTTTAATATATCTACTTTTCTGTCTAATCGTTCAACAATAATTTCATCAGCTCATCTTATTGAAACAACTTATATTCTTCATTATACATAACTAAACCATCAAAAGCCTATATATTTCACTGCATTATCATCAATAGATACTGTTGCCAACGTTCCTTTCCGAATAAATCCTTGCTTGTTTTGAAACATACACATTTTTTACAATCTCGTTTCTACTATGCTTAACTTGACCATAAATGGCCTATTTATCACTCAATTTGAATCATTTGAACATAATAGCTCGACAATATCTAGCAACCATTTTTCGTCACAAAATAACAATTGAGTTAGGCATGAAAAATAGCATAATTTAACTAACAGTGTAGTATGCAGCAATGTTTAAAATTGCGTAATCGGGAATTGAGACGTTTTTCATTTGTGAGGCGAGGCGTAAGCCTCAAAGCGTTTTGAGGCGTAAGACTCAAAACCAAAAAAATTGCGTAAACATAAAATGATAAATTTTGAATATACTAATGAGTAAATAAAATATAAAACATAAAAATGCACAAGATATGAAGTGAAATTAAAATATCCCAATAATAAGACAATATGAAATATAGTTCAACTCAAACTCCAGCTTTCCCAAATCACAGTATTCATTTCATTAACATATAATTCAGAAAATAAATACCAATGCATATCACATAAGAACTCATAATTCATCAGCTCTATCATCGCTAAGGGGGTCTTCATTTGAATCATCAGTATGATGAACTGCTCTCTCCTCTTCCTCCTCTCCTATAGAGTCCAATGTCTCCCAATCAGGTGTTTCCTCAATATCAGTTATTTTCCTTTTCCCTAAATATTTTTGAACAATCTCAAAATAAATAATAGTGTAATACATTAATAAAAGTATAAGAAAACTTTATTGCTTATATACCTTTTTTGATTTGTTCTTGAGTTGTGATTGATGTAGAAGACCATCAAAAAAATCAACATTTAAATCTTCATCTTGTAATTCAGACGGCATCACTTTAACTTCATCATCTACAAACCATTCATCATCAAATACCACCTCCTCGCAAAGCAAAGGATCTTCATCATCCATTAATCATTTTTTATTCAAATTTATATATCTGAGTCTCCTATTATACATAATGTACACTTAGTGAATTCATCCTAAATATGGACAAGTGATTTCTCATTTTTGTATGTACTTGGTTGTAGGTACTTCAATTTCTTCCACAGCTAGAAGAAGAGCATGTCAAGCCCAAAACCTTCACAGCAAAACGCTGCAATTCTAGAGTCCCATCGTCAAATTGAATCCACCACTCAACTAATATTTATATAAGAGAGTTGAGAGTTTAATTAGTGCGAAAATATAACTTTTAAATAAATATTTAAAACATTAAATAAAATTACCTGGTGATCGTTTGACAATTGTATCCTTTGCTTATTGTAATCCAAAAAAGCCTTATTTGTTTGTAAAAGGTACTAATTGCATATCTACATTTGATCTTTCAGTTACATCATTTATTAGCCGATTCATGCAATGATACAATCCCAACTTTATTTCAGGGTTTGTAAACTTATTTTATGCATATTGATACAGAGTGTTTAGGTAATAACCAGCTGCATGCAAGTGCCGGTGAAGTTGTAGCTCCCATCTATCATTAATAATATTCCAAATTTCCCTAAAGCTACCCTCTTCGCCTCCTAAGTTGGAGGCAATCATTTCTTTGGCTTCATCCATAGCATTGTAGATGAAACTCATTGCAGGCTTCTTCTCAACATCCAACATCCTTAAAACTTGAACCAAAGGTCTAGTGGTTGTAATGGCATATAAGATGCTTTGCCAAAATCTATCATTTAAAATAATTTTTCTAATTTATCTTTCCTCAATCTTCTTCGTCCAAGCATAACTCAACCATTGTGTAGATGCGAACATAGCCTCTAAAGGTTGTCTAGCATCCAGCATGCTCTCTAAGGTCAAGTAAGTAGTGACAAATCTTGTTGCTGCTAGCCTTAGAATTTCTTTCTTTAAAAATTTCATCAAAAGAGTTAGAACCCAAGAGTAGTTGTAAATAAACTTGGTTTTTTTTTTTTTGCTTTAATAAGTGCATTCTTATGTTGAGGTAGCTCATCAAGCTTCTCAAGAATCAGATCTATACAATGTGCAGCACATGGAGTCCAGTACAGATGTTTCCTCTTCACCATAAGTTTGTTACCTGCAGTCTTGTAAGCACTTGCATTATCTGTCACAACTTGTACAATCAAATGTTCTCCAATCTCCTCAACAATGTTATCTAATAATCCAAATATGAACTCAGCATCTTTGACCTGGTCAGATGCTTCAACTAATCTTAAAAACATAATACCAAAAGGATTATTAATGAGAATGTTAATAAGAATTCTATGTTTAATATCAGACCACCCATCTGACATAATTGTTCCTCCTGTTTGGACCCAAGTCTTCTTAATTTCTTTGATACTTTTATCAGTGCTTTCTAAATCCTCTTTCAGAATCCATGTTCTCAAATCATACATGGTTGGAGGTTTGAACACTCTCCCAAATGCTCCAACTGAACAAATCATGTTGTAATAGACAGGTAATGTTGCAACATTAAATGAAATTGTATTTTCGTAGAAGAATCTGCCTATATTCTTACACACTTTTCTCTGTGCCTCCCTTGTATTTTTCGGGGCCATTTTCTATGTAGTAGAAGATATATCCTCTGATGTGTCCACCATATAATGATTCGTAGGCCCTCTAGCACCCCTAGATGAAATAGGCTTCATCGAAGAAGATGAATCCCTAACGCTACTCTCACTCCCGTAGTAAGAGCCAACATCAACTCTATCCTCAAATTGCTTCTATGCAAGATGTTTTGACGTGGAAGACTTATTCATGTATGACTTTATCTCCTCCCTTATAGTATCAGAAACTTTGGAGCATGAAGCAACATTCTTGTTAGACCCTGAAAAGTGATCTTTCATCCTAGTCACATCATCCTTCACAACTTTATCACAGTAATTGCATTTTAGATAGATATATGTTTTATCACTTCCCCCAACATTCACCTAAGTGTTATATTTCTATGCTGAATCTTTTCTATGACCTGACACAGCTTTATCCTTACTTATGACCATCCATTATGAGAAAAATATAAGAGAGCAATATATCAAACTCCTAAACATAATGCTTCACTTATTCTATATTAAGAAATCTTATATAAGCATGCACTCATGAAGAAGCAACTAACAATAACAATTACTACTAAAAATGATGAATACTACAATATACCAGTCTGCCGGAGGTCCAAAGGGGCACTACCCCCAGGCAGGGAACAAAATTTTATTGTAAGAGTAATTTTGAGCGGTACCGACCATGTACGGCTCGGTATCGAGCATGTACGGCTCGGTACCGAGCATGTACGACTCCGTATCGAGCATATACTGCTCGGTACCGAGCATGTACAGAGCAGTACCGAGCATGTACCTCCTCGGTACCAAGTGGTACCGAGCATGTACCTAGTGGTACCAAACATTGTTGTACCGAATGATACTAAGCATATACCTAGCGGTCTCAATGTGGAGGGAAGTGAACGCCAAACAAAGAGGGAAAAAGGTCGCGGTAGAAGAAAGCTCCAACCCAACTCGCGGTAGAAGATAACTCCAAGCAATAAGCGAAGAGCGGGTCAATGTAGAAGGATGCCGACGCTGAACAAAGAGGGAAAAAGGTCGCTCAAAGAAGAAGGGAGAAAACCTGTTTTCGGGAAATGACGGAAGACCGCGCAGGGGTTGGGGGGTCTAAACCGAACAAATATATATTAGGTTGGCTTTTTTAAAAAAAAAAATTTAGAGGCGGATGCCTCTCAACCGTGAGGCGAGGCGCGCCTCAGTAAACTTGAGGCGTACGCCTTAAATCTTGAACTCATTGCGTAGGGTTTGAGGCTTAAATGGGCGAAATTGCGCTGAAGACGCGCCTCTTATTGTGCAATTTTAAACCATGGTGGTGTGCAGTACTTGATATCTTTGTCTGATCCAAAAGTCAAGTGAAGCAGAAGTGTGATCCAAAAGTCAAGTGTAGATGTTCCCCATTCAAGCTTGGACTAGGGCCGTTGACCAGAGATCTTGAGATGCATGCATGTAACAGTTTAAGGAAGATGTTTTGACATATTTATATGGAGTTGAAATAGTTGGTAGCTGTTTCAAAGGATAGAGAATTGGGCAAGACTAACGAGTGCAGCTTAGGTTAATTTCAAAGTTTAATCCACAACAGAAATTAAGGTGAACCCATCTCTGGAAGATATAAGATTCCTAGAGGTATAAATTAAAAAAAAAAGAATTAAAAGATATTAAACTAATGTAGAA